>NC_083616.1:14971357-15271357 GCF_963584025.1 Labrus mixtus | reverse complement strand
AGTGTGGGGTAAATGCTTTATCCACTTAATTTACAGAGCGCCTCAAGTTTGCGTACTCAGTCCTGGGTACTGCCATAGTGTGATTTAATAAAACTGGCAGTATTAAACTATGTCAAATGTAAACATGCCTAACTCTCTGTGATTCAAAATCTTTCAGATCACAGTCCACTTACCTTTAAAAAAAAAAGAAAAACGATATCAAAAATAGAGCTCTCCACTCTGAACGTCAGATCCTAACAGGTACAGTAAGCACCAAAGTGTGTTTGGGCAGGAGTGCAGTGGTTACAGGAGATAGAGATGCCACAGAAGATACCGGCACACTGCAGAGAAATCGTTAACACCAAAATGAGCAGCCAACTGATCCAGGAATAGGTCCGTTTTTTTTGGGGGGGAAATCAACCCGTCAAATTTGTACTAAGCTCTCTTAACTGCTCATGACTGCTGTCACAAGAAGACACTGCAGAACTGGAGGTTTGCTCTCGACATGACACTTTGGAGTTCAAAGCTTGATCAAACAGAACCTGCTTCAGAGAGAACCAAAAACGGAGTAACCACATAGAAGGGGGATCATTTAGATATTAAGGTCTTAAAAGTCTTTCTCCTTCATTGTTAATCTTAGTTTAGTACTTTCATTATCCCATGGGTAATGTAAACAATCATCGTTTGGGCCGTGGTATATTATCCACTAGTGCATTGCATAACATTGGCTATATCATGTTGCAGGTTGTCTGGTGTGCAGAATGTAACTGGTGCTGTGTTTTTACTGCAGCATTACATCTTTAGGGCAACCAGGCAGTGGAATATGAGCTCTTATTTGCTTTGGATACTGAATCATCTGACCCACTTCCTTCATATTCCCCCGATACCCCCCAACCCATATCCACATCCCCCCTTCTCTCCCCCACCACGTCTTTAGCTGCATCAGACTTAAGTCTCCTATCTGTGTGCTGTTGGAGCAGAGGACTTAGCTGTGGGAGTTCTGCAGTGCAAACTTAATCATGGTTCAGGTTTGATCGAGCGCCATCTCTCTTCTAATACGACTTAACAAAATCTAATGCTCTCTCATTAACTAGGCTGTCTTCATGGCTGTGCTGTGCGCAGGTTACCATGTTTCCCAGTGAATCACTTCTGAAAAGATTCCAGCAGAGAGTCAGTGCTGCTTTTAGAGAAAAAAAAACTGTTCAAAATTGGTTTGATTGGAGCACAAAAAATGGCCCTGACATCTCCAACTCTTTGAGAACACTTGTTATTAAGCCAGCCATGTGGAGTGCAGGCCGCTAAGTGGAAGCGCCATTAGAAACATTAAAGCTTTTGTAATTCACAGACAGCAGGGCCCACTGGACCCGATGCCCTTGTAGGAGCAGCTAATTAAATGTCCTGCCAGTCACAGTAATAGCAGCCTGGATTGTCACCACTGTCACACTACAATCCATCTTTAAATGTGGGAGTGTTTGCAAATACGCTCGAAAGATGCGAGTGTAAAAGCCTGCATGCATGTCTATGCCCGTGTGTGTGCTGGCCTGGATATGTGTATATGTATATTTATTCAGGAGCAGTGCAGAACAAGTGAGGACGATGGCTCCACGCCGGTCACACAAGGACAAGACATTCCTGCTGCCTCTCTCACACTGCAGTGACAGAGATGCTGCTGTTCACTGATCCTGCCCTCCAGCAACACACACACACACACAAACACTCACTCCTCACAAGATCTTATAAGACCACCTACCCAAGATATAATCCTACCCTGAAATTACAGCGACATCGCTCTACCTAATCCACTGTTTGACCAGGTAGAGTGACAAAAATGATATAAAAACAAACAAACAAGTGGCAAAAACAAATGTGCCACTGTTTGAAAAGTCATGCATAACTTTGCAGCTCTATGAATGCACTAAAAAAAATCAGCCTGGTTTGCTTCATTGGGAATTAAACACAAAACCTCTGCAACATTGTGTATTCAGCAAACTAGAGAGACGTGACAAAGAGAGAGAAAAGGATAATGGTGAGATAGAATAGATAAATATTAGATATAAAGGGATGCACGCACCTCTTTCAGGCTGATCTTGCAGTTATAAATGATGTTGGATCCATCTCTTTTGAAGTGGGCGTGTCCTTTGTCTTTAAGCACAAAGGCTATGTCAGCAGGAATGTTCTCAGGGGTCTCGTCCCCCTCCTTTGGGAAGGTGATCTTGGTTCCCTCCTTCCAGCCCTTCTTGATGATAATGTTGAGGATCTTGTCCTCTGTCCTCATGCTTCTCCCGTCTGGGTTCAGCCTCCGTCGCGTGATCTTCATGCGCTTGGTGCAGCCATGGAAGATCTCCTCCAGGGAGACCTTCAACTCATGGACCACCGGAGGGTCTTGGTGCTTTCGCCCAGTGCCCAGGCGCTCTGACGGTGCCCCCCTCCTCCTCCGTCCCTCCCCTGGGAAGCCGTTATTCATCCCACTAGGGTAGCCAAACTGTCTCCCAAAATGAGCGAATGGGTCGTCCTCGTCCACATCCATGTCCTGCTCGTTGTCGTGGTCGTTGTGGTGAGAGAACCCATTGGAGCGGTTGTGGCTGCGGTTGGAGCCAAAGAACATGTCGAAGGGGTTGGAGCCGCCGAAAAAGGAGGCGAATGTGGCATGGGGATCTCCATGGAAGGTGTAGTGGTACGTCGAGCTGCCGGGAGTACCTGAGGAGCTGCTGCCTCCTGTCTTCAAACCTGAGAGAGGAAAAAAAGAAAAAAAAAAAAAAAAGAACCGCTGAGGCACATGCAAACTCAAACAACCACTAGCTGAAGAACACACATTTTCTGAACTCAGAAACGAAATCTCTGGACCCTGTTCACAAGAGACTGTGTGCTGGTATTTGCGCTGAGAAGAGTGGAGCCCAGGTGGGCGGGAAAAATCCCACAGCATCACGTATCTTCAAAAAAACTCTGCAGGTGGAGGAACTCATAAAATACCAGGTCACTTCATCCATCAATCAATACACACACACACACACACACACACACACACACACACACACACACACACACACACACACACACACACACACACACACACACACACACACCATTCAAAGGAGACACATGCACTAAACACCCACACATGCAAACTACAGCAGTCGCTACTATTCATAACTTCACCAAGTAATGATCTCAAGCCATCTGTCTGTCAGCTATCAAACACACACACACGCACACACACACACACGCACACACACACACACACGCAGACACGCACACACACACACACTATTGTACTACTAGTCTACTATTGTAGACTATAAGGTATTAGTGCTTGTTGACACTAAAGATAACAATAGACTATCTTACACACACTCCTGCACATGAACACAAACATGGAAAAGAAACACTTTTATTACTTCAGTTACTGCAGACCAACACAATGGTATTAGATTTTCAGTGTGCCCTGATTTATTTCAAAAACAACTTAAGACATCACGAGGCCTGTTTAACAAGGCCTTACTGACAGATCACTCTCTGACACACACCGACAGGATCAAACCAAGACAGATCAGGATCCTCCCCCCTCCTCACCTTCCTCTCCCAGCTGATCATAGACCACCCTCTTCTTGGGGTCACTGAGCACCTCATAGGCCTCGGCGATCTCCTTGAACTTCTCCTCAGCGTTGGCATCCTTGTTCTTGTCGGGGTGGAAGCGCAAGGCCATGCGCCTGTATGCCTTCTTGATCTCCTCCTCGTTGGAGCCCTTTGGGATCCCCAGGGTCTTGTAGTAGTCCTTCCCCATGGCTGCACACGCATACAATGTCTGGACAGGGATCCCCCTGGTGTTTGGCTCAGGCCGTGGTCAGTCACTAGTGAGACACACAGCTTCTTTTAGTGCTATTTAATATTTTTATAACACCCCTGCAAGACGGATGCTGACCAGAGCAAAAGACTATTTCTGCCCCGGCAGCAATGTGAACTCAGTGCTCTTCTAAAGGGTGAAGTCTATTCGTGATAGATGGAGATAGCGGCAGGAGAGAGTGCTGCTTTTACTATCTGTTGCTATGGAGATGCAGTGCTGATGTAGAGTCTAGTGAAGAGGAATCCCCTCATTTGGTTTATTAGACTTGAAGCTGGTTAATTGTGAACACTCTCGTTTTGAAATATCATTTTGTGCTTTTTTTTTTTATTAGTAGAACTGACTTGACTATTGGTTATTGTATCGGAGGCTATATTCTACAGACGATCATTTGTGTTGAACCAAGCTGAAGAGACAACACAACCTGTCAGACAGCTTCAGACCCTTCACTGAAACATTGCGCTGCCTCTAACAGGATGCGCTGATTGTTTTAACAAGGATAGCACACAAGCTGATAAAAAAAAAAAAAAAAAAAATCAGGTTTACAGCCTAAATATTATCACATAGCCTGGGCGCCTCATATATCCGCAATTACAGCATATCATGTATAAGGCATGGCAACGAACAGCGGTCATTTTAATCACAACATGCACCAGCAGTATCGGCTCCTATCTAATAACCCCCAGGTTATTAACAATATCAACCCGCATAACTAACATCAAATAGCCTATCGGTGCGAGGAAGCTATTCAAAACAGCACAGGCGACGCTAATTGAAATAAATAAATAAGAAATACAAACATGGAAATGTAAAGGGGGAGATCCTACCACAAAGCCCAGCAGCGTTAGAATAATTACACCACCATGGTCCGGCTTCTCTCTCTCTCTCTCTCTCTCTCTTGTTGTGTGTGCCTGCTCCGCGGTAGGCTACTCGCTGTGTCCTTATAAATTGACGTCAGGACGCCGGGAGGATCACAGCAGCCTCTGAAATAACCGGTGACCAAACACTGGGGTGCATCTGACGTTTCAGTGGAAAACCTCGGACAACTGCCCGCAAAACCCACATCACCACCACAACGCTACAGCTGTTACTGTGGGCGAGCGACAATGACTGGTAGGCTAATTTGAAAAAAATAAAATAATAAAAAAAAATAAAAAAAAAACGCTGGGAAAAGTTCAGCAGAATTTGCTTAATAGTTTGTGTTAAATGTCCATTATCTACAACTGTGTGAATGATTTTTAATTGTACAGAGGCTGATGCGAGGTTAACACCAACTCTGTTTCCCCTAGTCATGGTTTGAAGCCAGAATTTAAATCCCACCATCATCCATGATAAATCTTTTCATTGTCAGTTTATTAGTACAATTTGTGCTGTAAAAAAAAAAAAAAAGAAATGCATAAAAAACAAGTCCTCACCGAGCCTGCAGCCTTGCTGTGTCCGATCCTGCTCCCTCTGTCGTCGTCTAAAAAAAACAAAATCCGTTAGCAGACTAGAGAGCAAACCCAGCCCTCTCCACCAGCAGCAGGGCTCTTTGTTCAAGGTCTGTGTCCTCAAACACACTCCCAGAGTTACATGTAGGAGGAAGTTTATACTGAAGATGTTGAAGTAGAGACTGACCACAGATGCAGTGCTTAATTCTCTCCTCCTGCAGGATTCAGTGGTGTAAGCATGCAGGCATGTGAGGGGCTGTGGTTCCCTGTGCGGGGAAACAGAGTCATATTTGGAGGGAGAGAGAGAGAGAGAGAGAGAGGGAGAGTTCTGATAGCTGACAGTAGAACAATCATCTGATAGAAATTGTGTGATTGTGTGTGTGTGTGTACGTGTGTTTGTGCGCGTGGTCGTGCAGTCGTGCCTGTTTTGGGTTGGTATAAACACCTCTGAGTCATGTGATGACTCCATACACACACGCACTTTTATCTTCTAGCTTTGCAAAGACTTAGGAGTTTTTCACGATCACAACCAACTTTTAAAACACACCCCCTCCCCTTCTTAAACCCAAACCCAAATCTGACCTGCCCTTGACCCCCTTTCACTCGGAATGTGCTCTGTGACTACCTACTTAAAAATAAATAATAAATAAATACCAGTAACAAAATTCCTAAACATTTGCCTCTACCTTTCCCAATTTAAAACCAAATTCGTGTAACTGTTAAACCTAATCCCATCCTAAAAGGAAAATAAGCACAAAAGAGTCAGCCGTCGGCCCTACAATCTTCTGTGCAGTGTACAGATCATTTGAACTGGAAACCACCTGGGTTCAGGTTAGCGGTGTAGGAAATGTATTAAACACAAAATGTTTCACCATGACAAAACAAAAAATCCAGCATTTTAAAACCTTAACATATAGATTGAACTTTTGTTACGCCCTTAAAGTTCCTGTGAGGAACTTTACATTTGTGTTGATTTTGGCGCCCCCTGTGGACAAAGTTATCCTTCACATGCGTAGTATTTTCTTACCTGTAGCAGCAGATACATGCATTAAAAATCTGAAATGCTGTTGCTAATGGCCTTGTTTGCCTTTGTGGGTCTCAAATGGGATCCATTCCAAAGCTCTTGTCATGACAGCTGATATCTTTTACGCGTGAATATTCCCTGATTAAATATCATGTCAAGCCATGTTAACATGCTGGAGCTACCAGAAACAAGAACGTTTGAAGACACTTGACTGTTTTAACCTACCCTGTAGACCTTCATGACACCTCAGTCCCACAATACAGGTACAAACCAACAAAAACTTATTTCCTGTCAATTTAATATTCAATATTCAGAAGATTTTATTCAGCACAGTACAAAGTATTTCCTCAAGGCCAACATTGTTCCCTGACTCATCCACTGTTAAGTCTAGAGGTGATCAACAAGCAGCCTACCCAATTTTCTAAAAATCTCACACTACACAGGTGGAGGTCTGACTCATTTTTGTTGACTTTTATAGTTAAGTGCCCAGAAAGGTACATTGTGGAGAGAGAGAGAGAGAGAGAGAGAGGGGGAGAGAGAGAGAGAGAGAGAGAGAGAGGGAGAGAGAGGGAGAGAGAGAGAGAGAGAGGGGAGAGAGAGGGAGAGAGGGAGAGAGGAGAGAGAGAGAGGGAGAGAGAGGGAGAGAGGGAGAGAGGAGAGAGAGAGAGGGAGAGAGAGGGAGAGAGGGGAGAGCGAGGGAGAGAGAGAGGGAGAGAGGAGAGAGAGAGGAGAGAGAGAGAGGGAGCGAGAGAGGAGAGAGAGAGAGAGAAATAAAGCTTTCACCGCTCCCCTCTGGACTGGCAAGGAGGTGCGAGAAAAGTGGGTGTTGTCAATGGAGGAGCCTGTCTGACACACATGCATGTGCTCTCATCTACATGAACACACACAAACATTCAAAACAATGCAAGCATCACATCACACATTAACTTATTCATCAAAAATCACTCAAGGTATAATTATATAAACTGTACAAAGGCATTGTATTCACCTCAGTGAATAACAATACAGCCAATGCTTTTAGGTAGCCCTGGACAAAAGAAGCTAACAGAAATGTATGAAGAAACATGGCTTCAGATTTGGAAATCTCAGTCTTGCTAGCAAGTTCATTTTTTGGGAGAGATTATTACGCCGAATCAGAAGTCCATATTAACTGTGTAACTCCTTTTCAACATCATCGACTATTGATGACTTTTTCTGCTTAAAATGATGTGAAGGGGGGAGAAATGCTGTGATCAAATAGACTTTTAACTGTCCTTTTCTTTATGTCTGAATACCTCTGTGAACATTATGTACTGTGCTTGTGTTTTTATTTTCTCTGATTGTTCTGTGATGTTCAAGCCCTCTTTGTTCTATTCATTAAAAATAAGTACTATTAAAAAAAATGCAGAAATGTGTTGAAGGTTTGTAGCTGTTGAGGAGACCGTCGAGATATTTCTGTGTGTCCGGCTGAGAGTGTGTGTGTGTGTGAGGGTCTTTAGGCCAGTGCAGCTGTCCCATAGAGCAACTGGTCACCAGTGAGTGGAGTGTTATACTGGGACAGACAGAACCATGTTAAAGTATGCTGAAACCCACAGAAAGAAACACTTGGTCAAAATGTGATTTTCTGTCTGTGGGTACATAAAGGTTACATAATAAACTTTTCTTAATTACTGTCAGGGGTTCTTGCATAACTGGACACATTTGTGTGATTGTACTTTTATGTCTTTATTCTAATTGCTAATAATGACTGATCCAAGTGCTGCTGAGCGTGCACCAAAACAGTTGAGGAACAACTATTCCTGACCTGATGCTTGGTTTCCATGGTGACACAGGAATCTGCCAGACAGTGATGTCTGGGAGTACTCTGTCTATGGCTCCTCTGAGCACGTGTATGTGTCTATATGTGTGTGAAGGATATTTTAACAAGGCCAAACCGTCCTGTTAATACAAAACGACTCCACAGCCTTACCTGAGAGACGGGAGAACAAAAGGTCAATGAGACGACGAGACGCCAGACGAGGCTGTGTTCTGGTGTGAAGAGGCAGACATGTGAGCGTGTAAGTATCTACCACCTCCTCTCTCCTCAGAACACCCCGTCCTTGCCACCTCCTCGCTCACTTCTACCCTTCTTGTAACCATAGAGACCACAGTATCCTGAAGAGAGGTAGTTCTCCCAGACAGACGAGGTGTCAAATGAGGATGCTGTGTGCTAAGTTAGCACATAAATCAATATAAAGATCCCCCCCCCCCTCAGAGCAGTCTTTGTACAAGCTGCTCTGAGCTGGGGACATGTTTTGTACCTTCACTCTGACGCAAAGAACAACAGGATGCTACGCCAGTCAAAAAGAAACAAGCCTGTCAAAACACTCCTCTTAGACAATGAAGCTTTAATTTCAGTTTGACCATCTGCATTGTTATGCATGGAGAATGCAGATTGCAGGTTGGGTTGTTGCACAATGTATTCTATTATGCTGCTTGGCTCTATTTTGTCTCTTGCTTGTTCTTGATGCATATAGCTGTGTCCTAATGTGATCCATCCAGGTAGTATATGTCAGTCTTTTTTTTATTCCAGTTACTACATGTACTTCACAGCATATAGTCCTTAATCACTTGGTTAAATTGGTAAAAACCAGCAGAGACAGAAAGTTCCCTTTACTGAACATGTTTTCTTTCTGCAGCCCCCTCCACTTTGTTTCTCCCTCCCCCAGAAGCCCCACAGACCCATTCCTGATCACTGACTCATGAAAAAGCAGCACTTCTGACATTAACGGTCGCCACAGAACACAGGCAATAAGGCGAGCTTCAGGCAGCAGAAGTGCAGCACGATTATTATTGAGACGGCACAGAGCAACAGAAGTGGTGAACTGCCAAGGGTAATTAAACAGAGGAGAAGAGTGTTGGATGTACAGTACAGTTTGTAAATCTGAATCACACTGTGCTTTTAACCTAAAACATGTACTACCATTTGTGTATCCAAGTCCACATATGATTTAGCTCCCATCACATTACTGTACATACCTGCTGTTTTAGTAGTACCAGCACCATCAGCAGCTGGTATTACAGCACATACTGCTTTATAAGGGAGCCAAATGGTGAAGCACAGATTAAGCGGCACTTCTATAGAGTGTTTCTTCTGGTGTGTTTTTTTCAGACAGCAGTTCTATCTCCCGAACAGTGAAAGATGAAATAACCAGGGTGCATGGTCAAGAAGATCTAAGTGGCTCATAGAACTAAAATAACATCTCTTTGGCAGAAAACATGAAAGCACTGTTGGCAGAAAATAGGAATTATAATGGCATGTCCTGTTACTAAGCAGGATCACTTCATTCAGGCAGACACTGTATTCATATGTGAAGATTGAAGCTTGCAGCTACATGCTAGCATCCAAAGCTAACTTGTGTCAGGCACGAAACCCTGCCTTCAAGCTTCCCTGGTATGTCCCCCACCCATTTTTAAGAAGGTGCTACTAAACGTATAGGAGTATTAGATATGTCCTTCAAAGTCCTCTATATAATCTATGGACCCTTCATCTTTTATTAGATTCCACGTTTAGTTGTGAAACTGACACCTAAAGCCTAATTCTGATTCAATAAATATGTGCAACTTCCTCTCAAATCAAGATTAGAACAGATGTGTTGGCAAGTCATATAAAAGCAATAAGGCCTTAACAGGAGAGAATAAAACAACGATAAGGGGTTAGCTCATGACATCTTGTGCATCTGACTGAATTCATCACCCTTCATTGAACATTACCTGTTAAAAAGTGATTTTCACAAATGCATAGCGAGCTCTGATGAATAGTCAGTTTCTGTCTGTCTTCCAACATGTAGCTCTTGCAGTTTTCAAAGCAGCTCAGTACCAGGGTCACTACTTGGAAACTGTGTGCCCCAGAAGTCTTTTTCTTTTCTGTACAGAACTGAGGTTAACTGTCACAGTTTTTTGCCAGAAGACTAACATCTTCCAGGGTTTTCAGCATGAGTTTTAGTTTAGGTCCTGACTAGCGGATGATGTGCAGGTATCTGAGTTCAGGGTATAGTAGGTTGGCTAGCAGGGACAGCAGTCTGGGTCCATCTCTGAGACAGTGTCCTGGGTAGCGGATGAACTGCACTGCTTTATTCACGGAGTCCTCTAACTCAGCATACTGTTTATTGCTGGTCATGGCCTCCAATACCCCGAGCGTCTGCATCCACAGAAAAGACGAGAAAGTTATTCATAGGAGATAAATACAGAGTAGAAAATGAAAACACTGTGCTTGCAGTTTCAGCGACTTACTTGCTGGGCTTTGGCAGTGAGCTCCATGTCTGCTGTGGGCTGAAGTCGCAGCTGGGTCTCTGATTGAACTTGTACTGAAAGGAATGCTGCCAGACTGCGTACCACCACCCTGAACCTACATGGACAGGAGCTCAAGATTCAAAGGTTGTACAACAAAAAATAACAATTCACTCTTTTTGGCCATATATTTTTCTCATTAGCTAAAAACATGAATTCACTTACTTATTAGAAACAGGAGACCTCTTCCCTAGGCCTATAGCTCCTAACAGCCCGGAGTTCAGCCTCTCCTCTCCCAGCTGAAGCAGCCTAGTTTGTAACCTCAACAGACCCAGAACAACTCCTAACACTTCAGTCTGGCCGGCCTGCGGCTTCATCTGTTCTGCTGACAGATTCAGCGCTTTGTGCCACCAAAGAAACAGCTTGGCTTCATCCCCCGGACCACTGGAAACACAAAACACAACATAGCATGGATAAAATACAGTGTATAAATGTTGACAGGATTACAGGACTTCTGAGAGCACAATGATGCAAACAAATGAGAGCTGAGACCTGGGGAAGACTGTGTAGGTCCATGTGTTTATCAGAGCCAGCATCCTCTTCTCATTGGCTGCAGTATATTCAGAGTTGAGACGCTGCAAGACGAAGGCATGGAGTGTCAGGAAACTGCCTCCTGATTGGCTCTCGGACAGGAAGTCTTCCACTGTGAGCTCAGGCACCTGCAGCGATGCTAACACAGGACCCCAACCCACAGATTCCTCCTCAGCTGAAAGGACAACACAGTAAATATTCACATATAAATCCTTGACATCATAATAAACAAACAATTCTCAAAAGAAAAATAGATACTTTGGTTACCATGATTGAAGTAGGCTGCAATGCATGCCTCCATGATGCGTGTCATGTGTCGCACTGATGCGAGACAACGGGAACAAGCTGTGAGAAGAGGCAGAGTAGGAAGACCCCTCCCCTTCCTGTCCAGCCAAGTGATGACATGAGCAGTGAGCGCCTCGCCTGTGGAGACGCCCACGCCGTTGAGCAGAGCCAGAGCGTCGCTGAACAGGCTGCAGAACGCCATGTGCCTCTGTTCCAAACCAGTCTCTGGAGAGGACAAAAGGAGGAAGTGAGGTGGTGAAAAAAAATATAGAAAATGATAAAAAAAGAAAGCCGACTCACCAGGTGGGTTGAATGTTACAATGCTCTCCAGTAGCGCCTCCAGCTGAGCCTCCAGGCTGCTGAGGCTGATGCTGCCTCCCTGTTCCAGAGTCACCAAAGACTGAACACACCAGCCCAGATACACTCCAGCTTTCAGCGTCTCCTCCTGATGGATGAAGAGTCACAAGACCTCAACATTTTGTAATAGTTCAGATAATTGCTCAACAGAAAAAGAGGCATGAATATGGGAAACTGTAATTAAGTTGGTATAGTCATTACATATTTTCTCATGAAGAACTAGAACCTATAATAAACAGCGAGGCTATGTTTAGTAATGGAGTTGAATTAATAAAATATAAAATAGAATGCTTGATCTTGTTGTAGTCCTGTGTAAACTAGTGGATTACATTGAGGCAGCTGAATGTTTGCAGCAACTGGAGTCCAAGACAAACTTCTCTAAGGGGACAATCAAGTGTATCATATCATATCATATCATATATGGATTCAGACAACTTTTGTTCAAATTGTAACATTACCAACTCTGTTCCTCTACATCCACATAAAATATAAAGATTCAAATGATACATTTATATAATTTGGCTGAGTGATACAGAGCTGGCAGAGGTAACTGAATTGTATAAGTCTAAATTTAATGCGGATGTTCCAAGCCTCCCACTTTCACAGAAGATGTATAAGCCTCAGGCAGTGTATATGCATATAGAGGAAAAACATGTATTCTTTACAATGCAGCTGTTCAATGTCACACACACACACACACACTATCTTATCTGAAGCTTGAAATGGACTCTCATTAAATATAAGCTATGATTGGTTAAATAGATTAATTTATTAATACATCGATGTATCAATTTGTAAAACTATCTGATATACTATAAAAGGTATACCATCAGTATGAATGTTCTGTGATACATTTTTGTGCTTTTGATATTTTCTGGACTGAAACCTACTACTGCTATCAAAGCAGTGTTGATGCACTATAAATATAACTCAGGCTGGTCTTGAAAAAGTTAACAATGCCTTGATGAATCTGTAGGTTGACCAGTAAAACAAATATTCTTGTATCGTCTCACCCTGTGTGGTACTTCACTCGGACGGGGGTTGAGCCCAGCAGCACCGCGCAGTGATTTCAGAAGCATCTGAGGCGCAGAATCCGTGTTGAGCAGCAGAGATGGAGGGTAGTAGGTGCTAACATATCCCAGAATGCCCTGGTATGAGGACAGGTCCACCTGGTGCCAGGGCAGAGAGGCGGACTGGACGAGGAGACTGAGCAGAGGGGAGTCCTGGACGAGTAATAAAATAAAGAAAAAATGAATTAATTCAGAAGGGGCGACAGACGTGACAGAGGAATGATCTGAACTCACCTGTTGTTTCAGGAGCTGTTCCTCCATGGCCAGAAAAACCAGCATGTAAAGGAGATAGACTAACATGGTATGTGACTCCTTGTTAGCACTCTTGTCAGGTAGAGCTGGATACACTGTAGAGATGGGGGGCGTATGTAAGTGGTCACTGAGGACGCTCACCCAGTTCACTTCACATAAAACTTCTCCTAGGAAGAGGAAACAGCTCTTTGGACTTCCTCTCTCCACCTTCAGGCACAAGAAATAGACACAAATACACTCTGAAACAAAACAAAGAACTACAAACACACCAAACCTCTAAAGTCAAACTGATGCTCATTTCTTCTGAATAGAGCAATGTTTGTCAATACTTGATGATAGCTTTTGATTTTCTATTTCAATTCAAATGATTGAAAAGTACTTAGAATATCCTGACTATAAATCTATTTAGATTTAGAAACACCTCCACAAATAATCAGAATAAGAATCATTATTAATCCTGGGGGATTACATACTGTAAATATATATATATTATATTGAGAGACGATTGAGATTAAGATATTACCTTAACTAGCAAAACTAGGGAACGATCCATAGAATTTAAGTTACCAAAAATATTTTTCTGAATGATGAAATTAGCAGCTGGTTTGCCTTAATTTGACCCTCTTCTACTCACTTAATTAATTTGACCCCTCCTGCTCACTTATATCTCTCTTTTTTGACATGCTATGTTTAACCGTCAGTGGATATTTGAGGATTTAATTTGGATGCGATGATTACATTTTTTGGTCTGAGCAGATACTGAATAGAAGTCTCTAAAGAGCCACGTGGGAATTGAGATACAAGAGCATGTTTCCAGGAACAGGATGATGCGACTATGGTTACAAGAAGTTAGGCTAATAATAGGAGCAGGGGTCAAGGACTGAGGTCTCAAATAACAAGCTCCCCTGTGTCATAAATGACGAGAGCAGAGAGCAGAATTTGAAGTCTATTAGTCTGAGGGCTGAGAGTCTCACGTTAAAGAGTTGCTGCATGAGCTGGGTGTCAGGGTGCAGGTGACTCCATGGCAGACTCCGGAGGTGCGTGTGGTACAGGTAGAGAAGGTATTCGGGTGTACGGGGAGAGGTGCAGCTCTCACAGTACTGCATCATACACAGCCACAGCGCTCCTCTCTGACCAGGGAGCAGTCGATCTGTAACGACGCAGTTATAAATAACTTTGAAAGCACAGACAACAGGGAACAGCAGCATCACAACACTCTGTCCTCTATGAACACAGGATTACTGGGAGCCCACCTCTGAACTTGTGATGCAGTGTGTCGGAGAGTTGTGCGTACAGGCTGACCAGACTTCCTGCTGCACTAGCATCCGTCTCCAGCCAGGGGTAACACTTGAGGTTACTGAGAATAAAAAAACACATATATTGACATTTCCCTTTTCACTTTCTACTGCTGATTCTCTCTCAGAAGCCGTGGTTAACAGTTCTTTTTGTGCCAAAACTCATAATCAGAACTGAACATCTAATATTTCCTTTTTGTGAGTTTGTAGTTTACTTTTTGTAATGTAAAGAATTTTACAAAATGTAGTTGAACCTCAGAAGCATCTGATTTGCACATGCAAAAAGTAGCTTGAATGTGAATATTTTGTATCTGTTGCCCTCTCTTGAGTCTGCTATGTCTGTGCTCACATCTGTTAAACATCTGCCACACTGACAACAGTTACCATCTAAAACAAATGACTGCAACACAGAGTCAGGGTATGCTGCCATGCTTACCTGCTGTCCTCAGTGTCCAGAGGAAAGATCCAAGGCGTAAAAAGCTTCACAATCTTACTGTGGAGATCCTGCAGAGCTGAGAGTACAAACAGTCAAATATAGCAAGCAAGAAAGCTGTCACAGGGAAATGGCTTGAATCAACTAAATTGCTTTATATTTGAGTTTATCTTTATCCCTTCCTTCAACCCTTAGCATCTAAAATGAAAGCTTTTAATGTTCACTTGTAAATAATTCAACTACGTTTACTGAAAAATAAGAAGTGAAGACTCTGCAGCCATACTGTAACTAGATTCTATGTATCACAATAATTAGTTCCATGTGTTTTTGTTTTATATGAACACAATGTTGTGTTAATAGTCTTGCAGTATTACTGATACTATGATAAGTGTTGAATGTTAATTGAATGATTTTAAGAGCTGTTAGGAATTAGAAAAAAAGAGTCCAAACAGTCACATACTGTATATCAACAAAACATGTGTACATCTACATCATCTGAGCTGTATGAACAATCCCAGGTATAACCATCCTCATCATGTGCTGACATTAATTACCTTTCAGGATTTTGCCGCTGCCCACTGACTCTCTGGCACAACTGCTGAGATGCATGCTGATCGAACAGCTGATCAAATGTTCCCAGAAAGAAACCACCTCTGTGATGTAAGGTGTCCAGGCTGAGTAGAGGCCGAAGCTGCGGAGTTCTTGTTTACTGAGACGACTTTGCAGGAAGTAATCACTCAGCCAATCCACTGTCTCATCCACCTGTAAGCAACAGTTTTAGGCTTTATATTTAAAAAACTGAGGAATAATACAATGCAACTGGACAGATAGAATGATAATTTGTACACATGGCTAAACCTTTTCCAGTAATAGCATGGTAGCAATTATGAGGTAGAAAGGTTTGAATCTTTTTCCACAAACATTAGTTACCTGCTGGGGGGAGAGGCCCATGGGTGCTCTGTGTGAAGAAGCTGAGGACACAAGAGCGCGGCTGGGGGCATCAGTGGTGCCCGGGGATTGTTCAGTTTTGATCTTGATGTTGCGGAGGGGTGGTAAACAGCCCAGGACACGCAGAGTGACTTTCCAGCACTCTGGACTCAGTAACTGGTTTGAGGAGCCTGATGAGGGAAAACATTTTTTTTTGGGTCAAACAGATATAACCAGAAACATTTCCTTGATACATCTGATCTGATCTTGATAAACCACACAATAATACAATTCAAGGCTGTATCCTTCATAAATGTTCTACTCCCATCTGATTGATGGAATGATTCACATAACTTAAGTTTTGCTTATTAATTAGTTGCATCTTTTGTTGGTGGGAAGAAGTGTAGGAGGCATTTTTTCAAAGGGATGAATGTTTTTTGATGAATCACTTCAATGAGCAACAAGAGGACTTTTTAAAGCAGTCCTTGCTCCTGAGTGCATTAACAGGCGATGTGTAACCGACAGCAAGAGACAAAATAAAGAAAAGCTGCTTTTCAATGTGACAGAGTCTAATGTATTCTACCTTTTCAATACAGTATGTGGTGGTTTTTGGGCACAGTTAGAGGAAGAACCAAAAAAATGTATTCTATCATGTGATTGAGTACATGATGATTCAAGTCTTTCCTTCAGATGTACAGCCTTTTGTTCACACACACACACACACACACACACACACACACACACACACACACACACACACACACACACACACACACACACACACACACACACACACACACACACACACACACACACACACACACACACACACACACACACACACACACAAAGACACACAAAGACACACAAAGACACACATACTGGTCATAAGCAGACGCAGGCAGTCACTGTAGTGATCAGGGAAATGATGGCGTAAAATCCAGGTCCAGTGTTTGGTGAAGAGGTGAAAAGGCGTTAAGATTTCAGGCTCAGGGTCTCGACCGCATACGCAGAGAGCTCCATGGACCAACTCCAGCAGTCGTGTTCTCTCCGCAAACACAGGATGAGTCTCATTCAACCACTGAGACAAATCAAACTAGAAAAGGGAGAGGCCAAGATTGATAAATGTTACGCTAACTGCTCAAAGATTACGACACTTTTCTCTGAAGTGTTACATTTGTATGTAGGCTTACCTTTGTGAGCAGCATGAAAATGACATCTGCACTGTCCAGGTGTAAAGAAGTTACAACGTCTTGGTAGAGAAAGACGAGCTGATTTGGAGCCGCGTTGGGAGTGAAGAAGGGGGACATGAGGGGGCAAAGACGCCTCTGCTCCAGGATGGTCTTCAGGACACGGCCACATTCCTCTGAATTATTCTGGATAAACACCTACACACAAGACAATAAAGTAAAATGCTGATCAACTCAAGCAATTTCTATATGTTAAAATAAGAGAGTGAATCGGCCTCTTTTGTTTTCTATACTATATCAAACTGTTTAATTGAATCCTTGAATACTAGTTCAGATAAAGTTAAAGGAGATGAGGGGCTTTACGTCCTGGGTCATTCTGAATAAATAATGCTCGACATAAATTGTGTTCTGCTGTGTGTGTGGATGTGTGTGCGTGCACCTGTCCCAGTATCTCCACACACGACGAGAGGTACTGCCGTGTTGGGGGATGACGCAGTGTGTCTTCGCACACAAAGGAGACCACCTGGTAGAAAGCAGCCACGCCAACCTGCTGCGCTGCTGGAGACTTCTGTAGCTTGTACAAATTCACCAGAGCCCTGAACACATCAAAAGAGTCCATACATTTTCAAAAAGTCTCTTTTATATGCAGAAAACATTTATTTTCTAAGCCCATGTGTGTACTAATAATATTTTTCTTGAAGTGCTTAATTATTTTGGTTTTGTTTTGTTTTTGATGCTTGTACTGACGTGATAAAGTTCTCAGTGTGGACAGCTGCCTGGGCCAGGCTTTGTGGTGGAGGAGCCATGGAGTCGATTTGAAGCTTCTTGATGTCCCTGCGCAGTGATGTTATCTGTGTCTGCACTGCGTCTTGTCTCTGGACGCGCTCACACTGTTGAGAGACCTCACATAAATGACAAACTGAATCATGACAAAGAGGTTCTAAAATGTATACAAATTTGGTTTCAGTAGTCATACAGTGACTGATATGTTCGCAGGTCCCTGGCACGGCTGCCCTCCCTTCCCTTTACACTCCAAGGCCATGGTGACTTGCTCGGGTTGGTTTTTATACAGCAGAGGAAGACTCTCCAGCAGCTCCTGCTCCAACGCCACCTGCTGGGCTTCACGTGCCACTGCGATTCTGATACGGATTAAAAAAAAAAAACATTTTGTACTCTGCACATACTTTACTGTACAATCAATGGAGCTCTCTTCATTTTATACACATGAGCACTGTGTCAAGTACCTGGCCTGGTCCTGCAGGGTGCTCAGGTCCTGCTGCACCAGTTTAGCAGCAGCTTTAGAGTCAGTGAGACATGTGATGGGGATTTCAGCTACTGGAGCTTTCTGCTGCTGCAGCTCGGGAGCTAACCGGGGAACTGGATGCTTCTGCAGGTTGGACAGGATTCGCTCTCTTGCTGCAATAGAGAAACACATACCACAACATAAAAGTGTTTGAAAAATAAAAGAGGCTAAATCTGAATGCAAAGGGACAGAAAAGTAGAGGGATAACAACTTTAATTTGTTGATGTTGTATCTTTAGTGCATGAACACAACAGATTCTGTGAATTGGTTCTTCTCCTTTTTTTTGGCAATCATTATCAACATCTTAAATGTGGTACATAATTGTCTGCTAAAGGCTTTTTGTACCATTGCTTAGGCTGGTGTTGTCTATAAAGATGGGGTTTTGGGCCTGCAAGAAGGTCGGCTCACTCTGCACCTTTTCCCACAGAGACATAACCTCTCTCTCATCATACCGCAGACGCTCCTGGTCCACAAACTCCAGCCACAGTGCCTACAGCAAAACACCACAACACATGCACAAATGTTTGAGCCCCATGATAAACACACACCACAATAAGATTATACTAGCTCGATGCAACAACTGCACCTCAAGTGTATTGTTTATTAATGTTAAAACACAACAACGCTAAACCCACCTGCTGCCGTTGCATGACTTGTGCCAGTCTGTGTGGTTCATACTCAGGAGGAAGAGAGGGGAGGTAAACTTCCTGCTTCTGCAAAGTCTCATCATCCAACCACACAGCAAATACACCAAACAACCTGCAGAAAACCAAACATCTGAGATGTGAGAGATTGTTCCCAAACTAAAAAAATATATATTTCTTGCTAAATAAACTAAACAAATAAGCATTTATGAAGTACCTGACCAGCTCTGTATGTAGCTGAGGAGAAGTGAGGTAAGGGGGTTGGGGGTTGTCCGGGCTCTCGTCGCCTTGGCTGTCTGATGAAGGCGTGTGTGTTGGAGGCACCCTAAGGGCCTGGCTGGCAACATGGTGGAAGTCAGACACCTCCTGTATCCTCTGTCTCAGGTCTCTGAGTAAAGCAGCCTGATGAGAGGCCTGGAAGAACCTGCGGCCGATGCATCCACCTGCAGCCAGCCTGGTGCATACATACATAAAGAAACATTTTACCTTCACCTATGTATGTCTATTTCACATTTTAGGTGAGGTAGTGATGTGTGTGTGCACCTTACCCGTACTCAGGTCCTGGTTGTCTGAGGTAGAGCTGAAGGAATTTCTGCCAGACCAGGGGGAGAAGCTGATGGTCAAGAGGAGTGACTAAGGCCTGACACGCCCAGCGATACACCTGCAGCCTCTGCAGAGATGGTGCTACTGGCAACTTCAACCTCTGCTGGGCTTTCTGGATCAGATAGAGACACAATGTTAACACCAGCTGAAGTCTGCACTCAATGTATGTATGTGTCTGCACTGCGTCTTATGGATGTATGATCCATCTGTAGGCCAGACTACAAAAGAGCCACAATAATATCACTGCTGATTAAATCAATGAACATCAAAATCTTCTCAGTAAAGCTTAAAGGTAGGCAAATGAAAAGTTTGGACAATCGGTAATCTTTCATCTATTTGCTGATACTGTCCTGTACTGTACTTGTGTAAGAAGTGTTTTATGATAGGGTAGCCAAGTGTGCACACGCCTCAAGAGCAGGCAGCCCCGGTTGGAATCCAACCTGTGGCTCCTTTCCTGCATGTCCTTCCGTCTCTCTGTCCCTGATTGCTGACTTTATCGCTGTTCTATCTCTAAAATAAAGGCGGAAAATTCCCAGTGTTTTAGTGCCAAGTGTTTTACGACAAAAAGTGTCATCCTGCGTTTTTTACTAGTCGAAGGTGTGACTTATTATGAATCTGTTTCATGGAAAATGGGATTTTTCTGGAGTGTTGTTACTCACTTTGTCTGACACCTACCCAGCAGCAGTGGTTACAAGTATTAAAAATGACCAATCTTGACTGGCAGTCCGGGTTGCAATTGTAGGTCATGTAAAGGCAACAGTGTTATTTCCAGTCTGTTTCATAACCACCTAAAACTTTCAGGAGTTTCACGTGATACTGAATGTTGCTATGTATAACAGTCCTCCTTATATTTCCATCTCAACAACTTTTGGATTATGTGTGTGTCTACCTTTAAGGCTTGTTCTGGGGTAATGTTGGACTCTGCCAGCAGCTCTTGTTCAACACAACGTCTCAGCTGAGAATCTTCCTCAAATATTCCCTCCATGTTCAGAACGAGCCAGGCAAACCAAACCTGCAAATAGACAGACGAGTCAGCATCCAGATGATCAAGAGCACTCTGACATAGTGTTGGCACTTCAGGGACCTTTACCTCTACACTCAGGGATTGACCCTCTATGAAAGAGGGTGTAGCATTTCCAGCAATCCAGCCAACCAGAGAGGAGAGCAGACCCCGATCTCCGTGGTAACCCAAGGCATTCTGCATGAGGAATCAAAATGAAAATTTCAGTGTTCTTCAGAGGCCCCAGCTAGTTTTCCTAAAGGAAACGGATGGTAACTGAGTGGTAGACTTTATTTATATTCTATATGTAATCAGTCGTATTTGCATCAGTTTCAATCAGTTCAATCTTCCATGTGTATTTACAAGATTCTGCTTATACTCAGCAATCCCTTTATCATATTTATCTCAATAATTAAACTGTGTACATTTTTAGAGCTTAATTAAGCACCAGAATAACCTATAAGTATTCATTAATAAAGCAAGCCTCTATCGGTATTGAATAAAGACCTTATGCTGTTGGTACAGAAGTTTCTGCACACATTCCTCCTGATGGTGTATGAACGCAGAACAGCAGATCTGATCCATGAGAAACAGGACTGTTTTGTCCCGGTACCACAGGTTCTGCTGAGTCAAAATTCCCACCCAAAACTCAAGGACAGCTGCAACTCCAACACGGCCGGGCTGCGAACTCTCCACCACATGACTCTGGAAGACAGAAATACACACAAGTTTCCTCTTTGGTCTGAAATGTATAAATAAATAAATAAATATTTAAGTGAGCTTTTGAACAACCTTTGATGAAATGTTAGGGAACTTTGACTCACATCAGTGATTAAAAGTGAAAATAAACTCCCCTGCGGTCTTTTTTTCCTGAATAAAATTGTAAAGCTTTTCCTTTTTGGCTTATACAGTATTATCACTAACCCATACTTTACATAAGCAAAGTGTAGACCTTGAAGTGTGTTTTATGAACTGAGTACCTATAAAATTCTAATGGTATTTTTCCATCTCCTGGATGTTTTAGTTTCTCTGTTATGGCTTAAGAAACTTGCTACGACTAACCTGAATCACGCTGCTCAGCAGTCGGACATTGTCTCCATAGGTGGTTCCTGTGAGGAGCGGGGCTACCCGGTGAGTCACCTGCTGTGTGACACCCTGAGGACACACGCTGTCGCACTGCAAGAACAGCTGGATGCAACTTACAAACCTGGAACAAACAAGGGGGCGGTGGAAGAAACAGGAATATAATTACATGTTTCATACTTAATTGCTGTATTCAACATCTTTCTTATCTTTGATGGGATGTGTCTTTTCTTACTGAGAGTTGTTGAGCAGGTAGAAGCTGAGTGGGTAGGTCGGGGGTAGAATGTTGTCGAGAAGATGCACAGCAGCTCTCAGGTGTCGAGACTGAATCAGACTCTTCAGCAAACTGACTCCATCAGTGCAAAAATGTTCCAGACTAAAAGAAATCCCACAGAAGTAAGTCTTCAGGAGTCAACAGGTTAATAAATAAACCATAAACATTTCACATAGTGTAAGAAAGTACAAACCTATGTCCCGCAGTTGTCATGGCAATGGACAGGTAACATCCAATGGGGATGCCAGCTTTTACAGCCCTGATAACAGAGTGCATGCTGGGACTGTGCATGAGCTCAGGAGGTGTGTTGGACGCCAAAGCAGGGACCGACCAGGCTCCTTTAGGGTTCTGTACATTGCCATGGAGCTTCAGCCTTAACAACAGTTGCCATGCCCATTGACTAAATGAAGCTTCAGGAGATACACCCAAACGTAGAACACTGGCCAGGTAAGACACCTGAGGGGAGGATGTGTGAGAGAGAAAGATGGGACAAAATTAGGAAGAATTCATTGATTAGGCCACAGTAAACATCTGTGAGCAGGGCACGGAAGCATCACCTGTTTGATGCCCTCTGATATGAGGCCACTGTACGGTTTGTCTGTCAGGTACTTCTGATAGGCTTCAGCCACCAGCAGAGCCACTTCACTGTGAAGAGATGAAGACAGGGCCAAGGAGCCATCCTGCAAGAAGAACACTAGTTCAACAACCAACCCACAAGTTTTCTGAAGATACCTGATACACATGAATTGTTACCGCATACCTCTGTGTATCCCCAGTTCAGACCCTCCAGTATGACACAAGCCAGTCGGTTCTCCACAGCAGAGAGAGGATGCTGGAGCAGCCACGACCCGATCACACATATTTCCTCTGGACGCGGCTGCCACAGACTCAGAGGCAGTTCTTTGCACAAGTACAGAGCCACCTAAGAGACACACACAAATATACACAACAAGCAGAAAAAACAAGTTCGATATCATCCTTAAAATATGTTCAACCTACATGCAGTTATAAGTTGAAGTCTTAAAACATTAGTGTTACCAACCATTCCTACACTTTGTATGGTCTCTCTCAGTCTCTCCAGGAGCACAGAGACAACGTAAGGATGGACTGTTGCTATGGCAGCCAGCAACTCTCTCCCGACTTTAGAGTAAGTTTCTCTGGTAGACATACTGACATATGACACCTGGAGCAGAAATGAGAAACAAGTTGAAAAAGAACAATGTAAGTACTGCATGTTTTTAACCTAGGGAGCAGGATGGTAAATATTTAATCTGTGAAACATACCTTTAAAACTTTTCTGTGTATTTTCTATACATTTACCATTATCCCTTAATGATTTACAGTGATATAATACATGTAGTCTGTACATTTCAGAGTCCTTTACCTGGTAAACCAGCAGAGTTATGGTTGTAATGAATGCAGGGTCAGAGTGCTGAGTTGGTGTGGCCATGTGTGCGAGTGCGGTGAGAAGGGAGATGCCATCAGAGCTGTTCACTTCACACAGCCAGAGCTCGAACCTCTCCTGCTGCTCTGTGTCTTAAACAAATGAAATAAAAAAAACAAGGCTGTCAAACTCGAAGTGGGGAGAAAAACAAATCCTTTATTTTGAGCCTTGTTTTAAAATCCCATTGCAACAGATGTGAAATTCTGAGAAATGGATTTGAAGCAGTTTTGATAAAAGTTCAATTCTAAAGAAGTGTGGTCATTTTCAAGCTGCTTTAACATGAGTTTAAGATGATTATATCTTTCTCTCTAACAATGAAACTGGGGTCGTACATTTCCTAGGCTTTGACACAACATATTTCATTTTAAAGAACATAAATGGTACCTCTAAGAGCCTGAATGCAGGATTGTGTGCTGCAAGCAGTGTAGAGTTTTTCCAGTCCTGCTGTCTCTGCACACTGCATAGCATAAAGGACTTTCCACAGCATAGAGCTGGACAAGGTCCCATAAGGCATCTCAGACATAAACAACCAAATGCCCAACCTGTGAGAGAGAACCACAAAAAATAAAGAAGAAGCCTATAAAGGAGATTATTTCAAGTAAAAAATAGAAATTTCAGATCAATTCTTCACCTTTTGTTTCTGAGAACATGTAAAACAGCTCTGAGGAAGAGATGGTCATATTCCAGCTGCAGTTTGTCCAAGGACAGAGAGTGTGAGCTGGATCCAACAGGCCCAGCTAAACTCACATACTGGGCCCAATGATCACTGACGTAGCACACTGTCATCCTGAGATATAGAAGAGAAGACAACACGGTGAATACTTCATGTCATGACTGTATTCATGTATAGATTTTGAATCCTTACACTGACCGTATGATGTGTCCTATTCGCTTCACCAGCTGTCTGTATCGTGCCCGGTTGTAGGTTTGAAGTCCGAGAGCAAGAATTTCGATGAGTGAGGACGCAAAAGCAAAAACACGCATCATCTTCTGACTGGAGCAGGCCTGAGGTTCATACACACCTGGAGGGAGAGTTATGTGTCAGTTCATACAGTGAATTATATATGAAGCAACAAACAGAAGGAAGGACAAACTCACTAACCTAGCTTGCTCATCCCCAGCATTTGCGAATACAGCTGCTGGAAAGGAAACTGGTTAAGCAGAGAAATCAGATCTTCCTCACAGAGCAACAGCCAGCTGCTGTCTGGGTCTTCGTCCTGAACAGAGAGAGAAAAAGGAACATGAGGAGTTGGAGGTTAAATTATCCCATGATGCATTCTTCTAAATAAATAAGTACAATTCTTTTAAACGGCGTAATGTTTTTAGGCAGGTAGCAAAGTGGACGATACTTTCTTTTTAAAATGGTAATAACACAGTATCAAAAAAGATAAAAGTTTAAAGCTATTTTTATTACAGTATCTTAAATGTTATTGTTTTGGAAAATAGTAAGTTCCTTGAATTTCCTAAAAAGACAGTGGTTCCTAAGCAACATGTAAGTGCTGTTGTGGTTTTAAGACAGCAGACTGATATTTAAGCGGTCATAGGTGTTCATTTGGCATCCTTCTTACAACAGCTTTGAATGTGACTCAGCAGGTTAGCACAAAGGACAGAACATTCACATTTATAAATGTGTCCCTTACAAATGTAAGTGACACAGCACATTTCATGGAAGAAATACAGACGGGGTATTTATCAACTTAAAAGTAGCACAAAAACAGTGCAAGAAAACAGAATCTATTTTTTCCCTAGATTTTTATCATAAAGGTCTATTTTGACTTTGTAATCAGGAACAAACATTCCTTCTACATGCTTGCTTGTATTTTTCAGTCCCACTTATACAAATATCTATAAAATATTAAGCTGATTTTCAGAAGTGTTTTTTTGCTTTCAAACTGTAACAGGAAAGTTTGCTAAATGTGTCCTAAAACTCTCCCACACATACCTCCTCTCCTCCTTCATCCACTAACGTCCAGTTTCCAGACTCAGATCCAGAAGCTGCCGAGCTCTGGCTCTCACAAGGCTTTAGATGTCCTAGAAACTCTGCACGTTGTCTAGAGTTTAAAAAAAGAAGACACTGGTTGGGTGCGTGAGGCTGTTAGTCCCTGAAAGGGTGAACTAGGAACAAAGCTCAGCAGCACAGTTCCAAGTCAATGGATGGGAATGAATACTGTCTAAAGAAGCATTTACCTGGCAGGTGACATTAGGACAGCCAGAGCTTGCATAAAGTGCTGCACTCCGTTTACGTTCCCCCAAACCTGGATCTAAGGCAGGAATTAGGAACCCGTCAGTATGTACAACGATTAACATCAAAACACTAAATGAACAAGCCTGTCCCAAACAGACCTGAAGGAAGGCTGAAGCCCACTTGCCAACCCAAGCAGGACAGCACAGCAGATGGCACAGAAGGTACAGGTGCTCTCCTGACCCTCCAACATGCAGCAGAACTGCAACCTAAAGACAGTACCAGAACCATGTTTGAAAAACTCACTGAGGAAACAATTACCTCAACCAAAGGTAAAGGGAGTAAGAAAAAAAAGGTCAAGTGATTTTGTTGTGTATACCAGTCTCTCCAGCCAGTGATGGATGTCAGTCTGAAACTGGGTGTCATCCAGCACTCTGCGTATGAAGCTGAACAGGACACTGATGGCCTCCTTCAAGGGTTTGAAAGAACACGGCTGTGTTTTGCTACCAGAATAATCTGATAAAAAAAAAAAAAAGATCATGATTATGTCCTTAAAAGTAGTGCACAAATAGTTTTGTGGACTTCCAGTCTCTCTGAATAAATCTCTCACCTTTCAGTAGACGAAACAAATATGACTCCACCTGCAGACGTGACAGCAGAGCAGTGTATGCATGTAGCGCCACCTTCTGATGTAGCAGCTCACTGCGAACTTCAAAGATTCGACTCAGCTCAGCCAGCACACTCTGACTGAACTCAGCCTGCTGGAAGCGATGGTACCCACACACTTTAGACTGGTCTGCACACACACCCTGTAGGGAAAACATACATTAAGTATAACCTTAGTCATTCGTTTTCTCCACAAACTACATGTCTCTTTTTACCGCACCTGAAGTGTAAGCTGTTCATCTCTGAAGCTCCACAGTCGATTCTGCGTACTCTTGCAGTCAGACGACTGTGTGTGTAGCTGTGTGTGTGACTGGGTCAGCTGCCTGCGGCAGCGCCAGTAGTTCTGCAGCAGCTCAGTCAGTTCATGGTTCTCCTGCCGGGCTAGTGCGCAGAACTGCACTGCGCAAACTTCAACACCTTCCAACCAAGTTCGCAGACCTCCGGCGGGCTCCCAGACACCCAGCTGCTCCAGTGAGAACGGCTGACGAAGAAAATGATGACGATGACAGAGTTCATCGGACATGTTTATACCTTCTTTTTTTTCACTTGACATGACACACACATTGAAGACGGTTTCTAACTATATTTTTTTTATAAACACAAAGGAGCAATTCTAACGTTTCAAGAAATCAAAATAATTTGAATTGCATGGTCCCATGAAGTGGTGTGTATAAACACATATGAGCTAACCATTTCAAGTTAGCTTGAGACAGGTTTATTCCCCGCCACCAACATATTCTTATTCTATTGAAAGATAAAAATATTTAGTTTTAAAGCTCAAAGTTCTCAATCTGGTCTCATTATTCCAGGAATGGCCTCACAATACTTTGAGTTTGACAACAAAATAAACATATATACAATTAACACAGTAACCAAACCAACTCGGCCCTATTCAATCAGGAAAAACTGCAGCAGTGCTCGTAATCTTATTTGAGTGACAATGTGACTTACCTGAATTTCTGGAGCTGTTTTGGGTAATTCTGGGTACAGTTTGCTCTTAGAAAGTTCAGCTACAGACTCCAGAGGCTGCAAACTGGGAGGGGATGACTCCTGCTCAGGAAGGGCCAACACAGCAGGTCCCTTTTCCATGTTATTCACAGCTTCCTCATAGAGCTGCATCACAGGGCCCTCCTCCAGTGTCGGGAGAGAGGGGTACAATGCAGGGGCACTCGGTGCATTAGGGATCTGAAACTGAGCTGAAACACACGGCTGATTCCATGACTCTGTGTCAGTGGTCTGTTCTGTGACTCTAAGCTTAGCCCCCTGAGCAACTCCATCATCCTCCTCCTCCTCCTCTGTCAGATGAACAGTACTCAGTGATGTAATAGTTGACCCTGAAGTCTTACTTATTACTGTTGTGGATAAAGTCTGTGATGAGGAGGTCTGCTGTTTCTCAGTCACATGTGATTGTTGTGCTGTGGTCTCAGGGCACTGAACAGGGTCTTGCTGCTGCTCCTCCTCCTCCTCGGGCTCCTGATGTGGCAGACTGAGGGGGATATCAGTGAAGCTAGAGATGGAGGCCTCATCACAGAGAGCTGAGGGAGATGCAGCTCTTTTGTCTTCCTCTTCCTGCTTCTGTTTCCTGACCAGCTAGAAATGTAAACACCAAAGAAAAACAAGTATTCTTTTTATTGCTGTGATTTTCTACATGTGACAAAGGATATGTGAGGATAAGAGCAGTCGTCACGAATGAGAAGAAGTGTGTCAAACTGTCTTGAGATCTGCCTCAAGACGCACAAATTAAAAAAAAAAAAACCACAACATGACCTCAAAAGGAAAGAGCAGAAGAAGAAGAAGAACTGTAAAATAGTTACGATTAAATCACCTGATTTTTTCCGCTGCTTTTTGTCTTTGTCTTCTTTGGTCTTACAGCCTCCATATTTTCAGCCTGCCCACACACAAGCTTCTCAGCTCAGATCACATTTACAAACAGCTGACTAGATGTCCCCTGGTGGAAACGGTGCTGAACGACTGAAAACGCAAAGTCCTCCTCGTACGAAAACAAGACACAAACAGCAGCTAGAAACGCTGGTGAGGTCTATTACTGATGATAAGCAGCTAGTGGCTGACTGGGCTGTCAAGATAAACACTTTCCACTGGTTGTAAACAAAACACTCCTCCTGTATGGCCCGGAGAGTAGCAGGGAAACAATTTGCAAGGTTGTTAATTCAGGTAGACGAAATATCCACAGGATACATTTACTGAGTAAAGATATCAATCTCTGTTGATGAAACACAAGCTACATACCGAAACACGTACAGCTTATAAAATATGCCAGACTTCTTAACCTTTAGCTTGTTACGCTGTCGTTATCCACGGAAATGTAGTAACCAGAGGCTCTAAAGACTCTGTATGCTGATTAAAATCCACGAAACAAGGTTTCAACATGTCGAAACAAGTGGCCCGTTTCGCTGGTCAGCTGTCGTTTGTTTTGCTATCTTGGATCACGTGACTACTCCACCTCTATACGGAAAGCTAGATGGCCAGAACTGTGTCATACGCGAAAACATAAAAAGCATAACAAGCTCATTGTTTACAGTCAGTGGTGTAGTGGTGACTTACATTTATCCCATGTGTCTTTTTTAAGTGACCCGTCCAGCAGAGGATAAACGACCTCTGTTATAAACAGTGACATTTTGCATATTTAGTTTAGTGCATAGGCTGGGGGGGGGGGGGGGGGGGGGTCATCCCTTCACCATCCTAGGAAAGAAAATGCAGCATACTACCACTACCTACTACTGAATATTGTCAATCAATAAATGGTGTATGTAAGAATGAGAGGGGATTTAGAAGTGGGTATACCCTTTGGCCTTTGGGGGAATTAAGAGGGTATACTCTGTATTCCCTTGTATGCCCTGCACTACACCACTGTTTACAGTCAATGATCAGAAGCCATAGTGGCAGTTTCTCTTAGTTTAGACATAAAAAGGTACTAAAACAAAATTACTTCTAAATATTGTACACAGAAGAAGATTTAAATCACAATTTTAATCAAACAATTGGAATTAAATTTAGCTCTAAATGTTGTGTAGCTACTTAATGTATATGTCAGGGTTAGTTAAGCTTTATTAATTCAAGAAGTAGCCTACCATTTGGTTAAAGATCTCTTTTGCAAGAGCAGCCATAGAAAAAAAAATATTTTTTTCAAGACAAAGGCAAAGACAAGGGTTGGAATAAGGGTTCTCTTCATCTTACCTTCAGTCTGGTGTCATGGTTGTTTACTGTGATCACAACTAAGATGTTTATGCATAAAAAATAACCCACATATCTAAATTGTACTTATAATATTACTAGAATTTAAAAAGGTAAATAGGTGACATTAAACTTTAAAAAAAAGTGCCTTAAAGCAGAGTTCATATGAATCACAGGCACTTATGAGTAGAATAATAATATTTATTTACAAGTGTATTTTACAAACATTTCTGATAAACATTTTCCCTTTAAAAATGCATCTACTAAGAAAATGGAGTCCTCTAGGTCTGTAGGCATGGCATATCAAGAAACACAGTAAAAGCAGGTTCTTAATTATAGTTGCTGTTGACCTTACTACACATATTGTATCAAAAACCTAATCTCATTTATTCATTAGAACCAGATTATATTTTCTATCCAGCTGCTCTCCCCATATGACTGCTTGTTACTGATAGCAGTCTCTCTGTCTCATCGTCAACATGTCACACAGACAGTCAGCGTCCAGAATGTCCCTGCCAAGTTATTTCCATGAGCAAAATTGACATGCTAGGCAGACATAACGGAAGGAAGAGTTAGTTACAGAAGAGCAAGTGTTTCATATATCAATATACTTTTAAAAACAACATAACTGAACATACATAGGCTACATTATTGCAGAAAAAAAACTCACATCTAGAATGTTATTACAATTCCTTGTAATTGATTACAATTCTATTAAGGCTCTATTTCTTGTGCTTGAAGTTGTTAATATTGTACACATTTGTTTTAGTTTTAGTTCTACAGTCGGAACATAATGTTAGTAAGGTTAGGGAATTATAAATAATAATAAAAAATAAACACAAAATAAGTATCCCTCATGATAACAGAATTCTTAGGACAATAACTGTGCTTATTTTCTGTCCTCCAAACAGATTTTTGTGAGTGGCAGAGCGCAATTTTTAGTCAAATTTGATCATTTATTGTCCGTCCTCTGTGTTCTGCTTAAGTCCAGTCAAAGTTATTTAAAGTATCAAAGGTCTGCTGTGGGTACGGTCTAGGGCTGTTGTGAGATGTGTGATTGCCAGAGGTTTGACAGAGTGATTGCTTTGTGTTTTTGTGGATGGTCTGTGTAGGACTTCTGGGTGGAGTTATTTGGACTTCTGTGTCCTGGCTACATAACGTGTGTAAAGGAAGCTGCTCTTGATTGTATGTATTACTCTGCACGTGGTTGAAGTCATCAGGTGTGTGGTGAATATATGCCTGACTCAGGGCCAAGCTAAGGATCTCTGTCTTCTCCTTGTAGAAGCGCAGCTCTATGCCTCGCCGCTGGGCCAACATCAGCTCCTTCTGCGCTACCTGCAGCTCCTCCCCGAGTCGCCCCGGTGACTTCTGCTCACGTCCGAGCCAATCCAGAGCCAAGCTGCTGCGAATGTACTCATCGAGTCCTCTCCGAGAGTAATAAGCAATCACACTCTGAGAGGAAAATAGAGAAAGAAATCATCTTTACTGCACAGCAAAGAACTGACGATTCATCCAAATCATCTAAAACCAGTGAAGAGACATGTTTTACCTGTCGAGAGCACTGTCTTTCCCTCAGAGCTTTAAGTGTCCCGTTCCAGTGCAACAACTGGAAAATGGTCATCATCTCCTACAGAGGGAAAGAGAGGGCAGAAAAGTGGTTAATAATAAAACACATAGGGAGAGAAAGTAATGCTCAAGACTTGATTTCCTAACCTAAACATCTAGCTCTGTGTATTTATTGGTCTGACAAAGATAATATATGTAAAGGGATGTTTCCTGAACCCACATATAAACTGTGGGTGATTAGTTTAAAAAAAAAAAAAAAAAAAAAAAAAAAAATATATATATATATATATATATAGAACAAACTTTGCTTCCTGCAGCAGGTAGTTGCCACTCTGATTTATTCACAGTGTAGCTGCCACATGCTAAGAGCTGTTGACATTAGACATTATTAGACATAAGAGAGAGAGGCTGCAGATTGACTCAAATTGATCAAATGAGACACAGATGGAAAATAATGGCGTGTAAGTTTTCCTGGGATAAAGTTCATCTTGTACCTGTTGGCACTTTAACAGTATTTTCACAACGTTTTTTCTGACCTGTGGTACATGTTTATGATTCTGCTCTATGTGACCAATCTACCACTTTGTGTATCAATGACATGACATGCTTTATGTCATTGATACATAAAGTGTATGCACTGACAGCTGTGTATATATTGTAGATGTAAAAAGTGCTCACTTATGAAGGTGTGTGTATTACTTGGAAGTTCTTCGTTTTTCTATCCATGTTTTGCCAGGAATGATAATGAACCCATTTCCTTTTGTTAATAGCCCTCTGTCTGCAGATCTATGCCTATATACACAAAGGTAGAAATGTTAGCTGTTTCATACCTGAACTTCCTGCCATGGCTGATCTGAGAGCGTGACAGAATGGGAATATGCGACAAAAAATAACCAAGAGTGTTGTGCTAACGATGGAGGGTGGGATAACCACCCAGTGATTGTGTATTTTGTCATGTTTGGCTTCCTAATGTCTAACTGTGTCAATATATATATATATATACACTAGTTTTAGTCCCTCAGTGCAAAGTAGCACTTCAGAAAGCCTGAATACCTCACAGTAAATTGATCTCCACACTATCACCACATGCTTCCACATGATTTATGAGCATGAGTACAAGAAAAATACCATTTTACAAAATATGTCTTGACTACATGTTTTACCTGGAACTCCAGCATGGTCCGCCCTATGCATGTGTGGAGCAGCAGACTGTAGGTCCCAACGCTGGTGCTTGAATCACATGCATCGTCAATAGAGACCTGAACAGAGACAACAGTGCAACTCAAAACTTGAGTTTGAACTCTTTAAAAAAAACAAGTTGAATACTGTGTGTCTGTGTTGGCCTCACACTCACAGCACTGTCTGTGGCCGCCTGCTGCAAACTCTGCATTATGAACGGGGAGGTGATGCGTCGACATGGCAGCTCATTCACCAGCGAGTTCATCAGAGCCACACGGGCCGCATCCCTCCGAGCCTGTGCCTGACTGTCACACACCTGAGGAGGAGAGGATCATTATGAGGGTTTAATGTGTCAAAAAGGGTCTATAAGATAGACGTAAAAGACTTCATCACTTTAAGGAGAAATGTCAGGGTCTGCTGATGTGTGTAAGCCTGACTAATGTCTGCAAATGTCAATCCATGCTTATTTTCATTTGACTGAATTCACACTTCATTGCAGCTAATCTTGGGATCAGAACACAAATCACCAATGAGATCACATGACCTCTCTGAGCTGCCAACTGCAGTCTGGGTCACAATAAGCTTATTGAAATTGTGGGATTCAAAAAGCGTCACTTTAAAACAACCCTAAACGTGTCACCTCATAGCCACTGAAAGCCTTGTAATACAGTTATAATGCAGCATTTCCCAAACACAAACAGTTTGTAAGAAACCTTAATTCTGGGGGTTGAAATTGACTTTGTGCTTCTGCAGCAAATGACTAGAAGCAATTGCAGATACAAGTAAGGAAACATTTACAGAAATGTAAGGTGTATGTAGAAACTTATTGTCACATAAAACAGCAGCTACAAGTCATTTACATAGAGGAATAAACTGTTGTTGATATAATGCTATTATTTACGGGGGGTGTTACAGTTTGACATGCATCCCCTGCATCAAGAATCTTAAATAACTTCTAACATAATCACAATCTTTTATTACTAAATTATATTTCCACTCTCACAGAAAGGAAAACTTGTGACACAGTGCAGTCAACCACCAGGTGTGAATATATTTCCAGACAGCTCTGGGGGATGTCCAACACACCTTATAGTTGCCAAAGCAGCTTCCTCCGGGCAGGGTGACAAAGCAGACGTACGGGGGACCGGGGGATGGCGCAGACTCATAGAGCAGCAAACTTTCTGCATGGATCACTGCGTCTCCAACAGAACCATCCGACTCAGAAGAGGAGCCGTTTGACTGACTCATCTGCCTCCGCTCCCAGAAGTTATGGAGCATGGCCACTACATTCACTGCACACAAATAATAAGAACACATGTCAAAATGAAGACAGCTCTGAATGTTAAACCTAAATATACAAGCTAGATGTCTGTTAGCTAGCATTTCAAGACTGTTTATTTGACTAGATTCAACAGCTTGAAGAAACGCCCCATAAAAAACACAAATCAGCATTTGTTAAATCCTTTTGGCTCTCTCTGACCCTGAATTAGGTTGAAACATTTCCCATGCCCTTTACTTTTGTGCCAAACTATTCCAGCAGCTCTGTCTATGGCAGCAGCGTTAACCTGAAAAGCACCAGTTTGAGGAATATATTGCAGGAAATACAAGACAGATATGTGAAAACATTTAATTTTTGTGTCTATCTTTATGTTATTTCAATGCACTATTTTTAGTTCAGTGATAAGCTCAGTTATAAGGTTCTTTTAAAAACTTTCTTAATAAACTTACATGAAGGTACTTACGGTCTTTTGAGTTGGTTTCAGTCTCACTCTTTGACAGATATGACATGATGCTCTCCTCCTCTTGGACTTTATTCATCCTCAGCCAGCATTTACTTCCAGAGCTACCTCATTAAGTTTACTTTTCTCATCAGAATGGTCCTTAAAAAGAGGCACACATGATCGCAGAAATAAGCAAATACCAACAGCAATGCTGCTCAGGATGGGAACATCTAAGGGAATAGACTCAAATTAGGAAGCCCTTCCAGTCTGTCTCCCAAACTCCCTTTCTCCCCCTCCTCTCCTGTGTGAACATCTCACCATGGTTTCTTTTTTGAAGCGGACCACCTTTGTCAACCTCACTGCCAATTAGCTCAGAGGGCCCCTCACTCTTTCTACACATGTACATACACACACATACAAGCGCGCGCGCACACACACACACAGAGGTGCAGGACAGGAATGCTGAGCCCCTCCCCTCGGGTTGTGCAGCTGGTTAATCCCTAAACAGAATAGTTAAAAGACCTGCACAAAGTTGAACCACAAACAGCAGCATACCATACAGAGGAACAACCCAGAATACAACTGGAGGTGTCTTCTATTTTATATAAAATAGTTTAACCAACATGTAGAGTTTGAGATGTGTTGTGGGGGTGGGATACTTTCTCCTTGACACACTTATTTGAACCCGTGGAGCCCTGAGTCTGAGCTCCATTCACCCTCTTCAATATGAAAGGCCATTGTTCAAATCTGAATTCACCCGCCTGCTGAAAGCCTCTTACACATAAATGAACCAAATTCTGAGAAAGTGTTTTCTATGCTCCCGAAAAGTCCTGTTCTCTCATCCTTTTTTATGTCATGCCTCACTCTGTTTTGAGCAGTTTCATAGTGACACAGTGAAGGGGTAATGTGTGTATTTTCTGCACATTTTGATACTGAATGTTTGGGTGTGTTGTGGAGCATGCATGTTCCCACATGCTTGTGCCAGTCTCTGCTTTTTGATTGGTTGCTGGGAGGGTGGAGGTAGCCATCCATTCAGAGTATCATAATGGTGGAACACTTTAACATACATAAAAGCTCTTCATTAACTCATTAGTTGACATCAGTCACTATGTCCGGTAAACACTGATTGAGAATGAACTTGAAACGGAAATAGGAAAAGTGACTCATTCGTTTCTAATGTTTTAAGCCCTTCTTGGAGAATCATTGAAAGTGCTTACTTGACTTGCAGACATGTTTAGTACAGGTGGATGCAATGCCCTTAGACATTAGTTTTGATACTTGTTAGCCCATTCTAAGTGAAAAAAAACCAACAACTCATTAGTGATGTTTGCAAAGTTTAATTACCCATCATAATTCATCATTAAAGTAAGTAGTTGATATTTACATTAGACTGTATGATGAATAAGATAGTTTAGAAAGAAATAGTTGAAAGTTTCCTCATTCTTGTTTATTTTCATGAGAGTACATGCCAGTTGAGCTGTGGCACAGAGAATCTCCTGAGTCTTTTTCCATCGTCCATCATGTGTTTGAGTGTCTTCAGACAAAGGAGTGGAGGAATGAACAGGACCACACAAACAACATGTTGACATGAATTCCATCTGTCCCATTTATCCCCAGAATGAGGCACTCTCCAGACTAGACTTGATGTTATTTTGGTTCTCTCTCCTGGATTTGGTCACCAAGTTGGCCTCTCCTTTCTGCAAACGTCGCCTTTGTGATGCCTTCTGCTGTTGAGTGAGCTGCCTCCGCACCTTCTGACGGACCACCTCCTGCAGGACACACAAAAAAACAACCACAGCAGTTCACTACAGTGAAATGTACGCACTGTCTGTCTCTGTGAGGCAGACACAACATTATGCATACTTGTTTTGTCTGCTACAAGTCACCTTTCACATTCTTTAATAACTTAACTTAACAACAAAAAAAGCTCTTTAGCACCACCTACTGGACATTTTCCTAGTTTGTCATATACTGTGACTGCTGCAAAACTGCTTTATATAATGGTACTGTAGTAGTTTCCCCTTTACCTCTGTGTCTGTGTTTTACTTACTGGTGGTATGGTAGAGCAGCTCCCTACGCTACCCATTGTGGCCTCGCTGTCTGACCTCCTCCTGGTGTGTTCTGTCATGTGAAGAAGACTGCCAGAGTCTCTGCAGGACAAAAACAAATAAACAATCAAATAAAAGCAGGGTAGGTATTCAAGTCAATGTAGGCAACCAAAAGACACGTTCACCTAAAAAGTTCAGACTGCACACTTATGCTATTCAATAAAATAATTCTATTTGTATGTAATTTATTTTAGATTTTGTCTTTCGCTTTTTTGCCTTAATCGATGGGACAGCTAAAGAGAGACAGTAAATGTTGGGACTGGGAGGAGAGACTGGGCTACACGTGGATCAACCGAGCTAAACCAGCAGATCTTCTCAATCATCTGGAAAAGTACAGAACTGTATTAGTGACAATGTTTTTGTGGCATGGAGTAAGTGTTGGGGCTTGATATGACAACACAACACAAAAATGCACTGTTGTGGTTCAACTTGCACGGGTTATCAATCATGCACGCACTAGAAACAAATTATGAGATCTTTTTTTTAATGAAATGACAGGAGCAACTTCTAAGTTACCCAGCAATCATATTATCAGAAACAAGATTATTTAAATTTGAACTTATTTGATTTGATTGTGAAGATGCATTTGAAAAAGATCATGAAACTGATCTGTTGCTAAATAGTTGTCAAAAAAATGTGATGGCTCTGAATCACGGCTAGGTTTGGAGTATTCACACTTACTACTATCCTATTAAATATGCTAACTTACATTAACTTTCCGTTTACCTGAAGGGCTTGAACTCTTGGTTGCAGGTAGAAAGGTCTGCCAGCTCTGGACACTCATCCTCTGCCTCATCCAGCTCTTTGTCCTCCTCTGTCACTTCATCACTTCTGGCAGTGAGCTTCGTCTCAGTCGCTTTTTGCTCTTCCACTTCTCCAGCCTCTATTTTATCATCCTGTTTGTCTTCTTGTAAGTCACAGACTTTGAGCCCTTCCAGTTCCAGCATTGCATGTTTATATTCATCCAAGACCACACTCTCTCCTTCTTTTTCTGCTTCCTCATCTGTTGCCTCTTTGTCATCACTCTCCGTTTCATCATCATCATCATCATCATCATCATCATCCTCCTCCTCCTCCTCCTCCTCATCCTCTTCCTCAGGTCCAGCTGGGTGAAGCAATGCACTGTCTCTTTCCATATCTTTGGTGAAGCCACTCGCTGAAACTTCTACATCAAGAGAACAAGACCGCCTTTAGGGAAAAAAACAGTGACAGTAAAAGATCAGGTTAGTGTTTCTCTGCAAATCAGGTTTGGAATAAATATAGATACGCACAAAAAGCAAGAAAAAATAAGGATTTTCTTTTTGTCTTTGTATAAAATGTTTGCTCTTGAAAACTCATCACCATAAGTATCCAATGTATTTTGGTGTTTTACAACAGTAAATAAAAGAGTTACCTGATGTCTTTGAAGGTTGGGTAGAGCTCACTCTCGTAGTTATACCGCTTTGCAAAGAAATCTCTGATACATTTGACATCTCTGTCAAAATACCTGTAAACAAAATGAGAAAAGGTTAGCTTCAAATAATTCCACTTGGTTGATTTATGAATTTGATTTGTTGTTAATGTATGATTGTAACAGAGAAACCAACCATTCAGCATTGGCATGTGAGGTGGACACCATCTGAGGGAAGTCAATCATAGTGATGTGGTCCTGGTCGTCCAACATGAGGTTGAACTCGTTAAAGTCTCCGTGAATCAAACCGTGATTGGCCAGTTTGACTATGAGCTCCATGAACTCGTTGTACAGGGCCGGTGGATCTTGCAGCTCATGCACCTGACACCTGAAGGATTGAGACAATACAAAGAAACTATTAAACGGAGCACAGAGTAGGAAGAGTATAGTATTACTAAAACCAGATAAATATATAAAGTCAGAGAAGGACGTCTTGTTGTTTACATACAGTGGATATCCATTGATGAGCTCCATCACCAAAGCATGTCTGTTATAGTCCACTGGTTTGGGAACTGGAAAGCCCCGATCATACAAGGCCTGAAATTAAAGAGATGTATCAAATAATGCATCACACAAAAACACATTTTTTGAATGGCTGGTGACATTTTCAACTTATTTTCTGAAAGTTATACATATACATATATATATAGTTATGTGTTTTTTTTTCTGATTTTGCTACCTTCATGTAGGCATACTCTTTCATGGCAGAAAGGCGTGAGAGGTAGAGCCAGGACATATTCTTCCTGTGTTTGTGGTAATCTCTCTTGTTTTTCAAGTTCCTGAAGGAGGTGCGACCCAATCGGTGAAGCTTCAAAGCGTACTGCTCTCCGTTTGGACTTGCCACAATATATATATCTAAGGAGGTGTACACAGAAAAATATTACAATAAATATTGTCTTATAAAGCCGACCTAAACTTCAAAAGCCTGAACAGAGAAAAAATGTAATTTACATCAAGATCAAGGGAATTCATTACACACTTCAGTGCTGCTACTACTAGCTGTGACTTTAGAAACATGACAGTTATAAAGACTTCTGAGTGTTTCTTGATTATGAAAAACCTCAATAAATAGATATATATTTTATATAATAAATCCACATTGAAATACCAGGAAATATCAATAAAAATATTTCAGTATTATGACATTATTTTAAGAAAACGTACACAGGACATACAGATTGCATTCCTGTTGTGCTTTCTTTTCTTACCTGACTCTTTACCCACACCCATCTGGTTGCCAACTGAGAAGACCACTTCTCTTGAGCACAAAGTCTTCAGAGCCAGGTAGTCATATCCTCCGTAGTTCAATCTGTAGCCCTGCACACCTAAAATTAACATTTACATTTCACATTAGAAACATTACTTAGATGTATCTTTTCTGACAGGACTAATGATGTTGGAGTGTTTTATTACTTTTCGTGCATTCGTAGACCACCAGTTTGTGTTTGACAAGCTCTCTGAGGACCTTGTTGCAGCCACCGTGTTTGAGGCTGGCGATGGAAGACAGGAGACTCACTGGAACAATTTCATGGTTCTTCATTCCCATCTCAACCTACAAGAAGAGGAAGTTGGTTCATTACAAGGCTTAATTTCAAGTCTGTATTCATGTTACAGTTTGAGATATATATGTAAATCCATCTGACAGAGACATTACTTATAATCTAACGTGTATGTTGAAACTGTTTTTGGTTGCTGTTATCATTCCTATGCTTTCTAAGGTGGGCTACTTTTCACAATATCAAGGGAGGAGTAAATGATTAGGCACAGAATATGAAGTCCACTTTCTGTCCAATAATCAATAACAGAAATTTCGCACAAACTTCATCTTTATGCGGAACAGTCTTTACATTTCACTGCACATCTGTATGAGCACGTGACAAATCAAAATCTTGAATCTATGTAACTACACAACATGTGTATCTGCTTGATAACAGTATTATCTATTAATAATGTAATGCATTTAACCTTTTCTTAACTCTGTAATCCCAAGAAAAGTGAAACAAATAGTGTTATAGCACGCATTCATCTTGTAACATTTGATATGCACATGACCAAGTTGGTGGATGTATATGTATTTATGACTAAAGCTACCATGTTAGCCTAACACATGATAGCTGAGCTTATCTAACTTACCGCTGTGAGGACCCGGAAGTCATCTCGACATAAATATCTCAGCACCACGACATTTAATTTACCCATATTACTACCTTAACAAAAACAGCTAATGTTATAATATTGTTATAATAACTGTTTCTTCGGCAGCTCACGTATCCACATTTTTTGGTAAACACGCGTGCAAGGCGGAAGTTCAGGAAACGGATTGTACGTCACATCATGGTTACGTCAGACGTCACTTTGACGCTCCAATGCGTGCCGTGTAGTCTACAGCTTCGAACAAGATGCTGCACATTTGGAAAGTTTCTGGGTAGGTTATTAAATAAAATTAATAGTTATTATTTCATGACTTTAACATTTTAATTGACGGTATATGTAGTAAGGAATTGTGTAAACCCACCGAGCGTAAGTAAAGTGGTGAAATTAAAAAAGTTAAGCGAAATTTACCTTTTTCATCAACATATACAGGTGATACTGATCTGATGATGAATAGATGCATCACCGTCATTAATGTTTTACGGTTCACCAGTGCTTTTTTTCCCCTGATAATTTATTTTTGTGCTGTGTGTCAAGTCATTTACACATCTTCTAAAATCTTTCTGTAAATATTAAAACATGAAAAAAAGGCAAAAATGCTGTGAGGGCTGTGTGTAGGCCTACATTATCTATTCATTTGTGCACTGCATTATGGGATGATAGTGTAGTTATTAGCCGTAACTTACGTACAAAGTCGGAATATTATAGTTTGGAAACAGATTTTTGTTTTATTTACTAATATTTTAGTTGCAGTAGTGTCAAAACTACATATTTAAACTGCCTACTATCATTATAATGTAATATGGAATTTAGACACTAGAAGGCCTATTAGCCTCCATAACCATGTTGATGTGAACAAACTGTATAGCCTACTTGAATGACATCTTACTCACAGGTTGCTATGGTGACATTGACAAAGCAATGTAGGCTACACCTAGATGTTTGTAAAAAATATTTCAGGAAAGTGTTAAAATGCAATCTGGCTTCAGTACACTGAATATTTAAAAATGATCATTGGTGATACACAGCTGAAAGATAACAAGTGACATTATGACCGGTGCTATAAATGAATGCTGTATTACATTTAGCTGATTAGTAATCTAGCTGAAGAGGCAGTGCCATATTGGTTGAGCGTATCTGTTGCCATACCGACTCTACTGGATTCTGTGAATTCCATGTGCAAATAGATTTTAAGCAGAGGTTGTGTGGTGGGTGTGCATGTGTGTGTGTTTACTCAGGACTGCCCTTTAACAGACACCACTCTGTTCTGCTCCCAACACACACACACACACACACACACACACACACACACACACACACACACACACACACACACACACACACACACACACACACACAATCTGTGTGTCGACTACATGGAATTCTTCCTCTGGTTTATTTAACACTCTGTGGTTCAGAAAGTGCCCAAATCCAAGGAGCGCAAGGCATGATGTGTGTGGTTTGTGTGTGCGTGCTTGTTGGTGTGTATATATGCATGTATGTTGGTGTGCAATTAAAAACTAGTCTTGAGTAGTTTTACTTAAGAACAGTTTTAGACTAAATCCTCAAATTGAGTTGGTTCTTTTAAGTAATGTATGTACCTGTTGAAGTAAAAATACTGAAGAGAGACTTTGGAGACCTTGTGAGACTTGCACCTCTTGCTGGCAGCACATACTTTATGGCATCATTGAGTAGACTACTGCGGCATCTGCTGCCTTAACGACTCTTCTTGTGCTTCACTGTCTGAGCATTCTTTTTATGCTAACTAACTTTTTGTGCTAACACTCATGGTTACACTATGCATCTCTTGTTGTGCCAACCTGCCAATATTCAAACCTGTCTGCTTTATGCATGATAAAAATAGTCATGGTCTTCTAAATATTGTCCTCTCTAGCAATCTGCTTCACATCTTGTGTTTCCCATTTCATTTAGAAGAGGAATTTTTTATCCAAGGTCTTGTACACCATATGTTGGAAAATACATAGAAGACATGAGTGTTTTTTTTGTGATCTAGAAACCTCTATTTATATCAGACATAAGGCATTCACAGTCACTAAAGAAAATGCTAAAAATATAGCATTTCTAAATGTGTCAGCTAGATGGCACTGTGACACAGATGTATGGGCATGGCTGTTAAACTGCTGTCTTTTGTCTCGTGGACCTTTGTTGTCTCTTGTTTGAGTCAAGTATTGGATCTGAATAATTTTTCTACAAGTACACCTGTACCTTTCTTTTGAACCTAAGTGTATTTGTCATATCGAGCCGACATTTTGAACTGGGTCAGGATGAGTGTGAGACATCAGTAACCTTAGAGTGTTCAAGCAATGGATTTTTTTAAGCCAAATTCTCCTCTTGACTCTGTTGTATCCTACAATGTCAAAAATACATAATTAAGTAATAACAATAAATTCAGCAGACAGATGCTAAACCATCATACTGTTGTAAGTATTGAAATATGTAAAAAGAGTTGACAATGAGGTGATAGTTTGCCTGACACTGTTTGTTCTATTTTTCTAACTCGTGAGCTATGAGACACTTCTGAATTTCCCCCAGGCGATGAATAAAGTATTTATCTATCTATCTTTATTATTTTGCAGATATTATCTAATTTATTTAGATTCTTAATGAACTGCTTGTGTTTTAATCATAAACACCTTTCAGTGTTCTCTTTATCTTGATTTTCTTGTCTATTCAGTTCATACTGAAGGCAAATGAAAGCACATGATAACACTTATTAGATACTCTAACACTAACTTGATTTCGATACGTTTTTCATGACGTTGTGTAATTCTGTTTCTTAGGGGAATTTATTTTGGATATTCTGGTGCTTACACCAGTTTTTATATGATGTTTTCATGATTCTGAGTCTAGGAACAAATCTTAAGAGATAAGACTGATTAGTCTGATATGGTGAGTGTGTTTTTTTTAATGATAAAACTTGTGGTTTGCTTCACTAACTCTCAGCAGCTGCAGGTTCAGGATCCTGAGGCAGAGTTTCTTGTTTAACAGTCTGACAGACGGGCACAGTCGCCTGTTTCTCTAAGCCTGGACACTTACACAAAATCACAGAGAGTAACTGATGCTGTGTCCACGGAGCTCACCCTAGGGTAAAGAGACAGAGTGTGGACCTGCCAGTGTGTGGAATTATCTGGAACATGGCGGAACGGCCAAGTACGCACGCACGCGCACACACGCACACACACACACACACACACACACACACACACACACACACACACACACACACCCTTTTTAACTCACAGTGAGATAGTGTCTTCTTTCCAGATGTAGTTGAGGGGAGTTTTTGCCATGCTTTAACACAAAGCAGCTCTCTTTTCAGTCTTCATACCGTTCCATCTCTTTCTCCCTCGTCTCTTTTTCTTTCCACTCAATCTCTAAAATGTTTAGGGCGCTAGAATCTTATGTTTGTTTTTTAATTTAAAAAAAGTGACCAGAATGAAACAGCAACACTTTCACATTGTGTGTTTTTGTGAGCACTCATGTGCCCCCTGGTCTTCAGATGTATTGTTTTAAAAGTGCTGACCCCATCTACTTTCTGTGTAAGGAGTTCTGAATATCCTCAGTGGACCTGCAGTAAATCAGGACCCTTTGATTAGAAATTAATGAGCCCCTCGTTAGTATGAGATCAAAGTGAGAGCTGGATAGGTCGAAGTGATGAAAGGACCTCTGCAGTACTGAAGTGAAATGATTTGATGTACATATAGTGTATCAAAGCTTCAGCCCTGACACCTTTTTATTCACATGAAGATAGAAAATGCATAATATGTTTTAATAATAAAAAGTCTTCACCTTGTTAGTGTTTCTTAATCAAATCAAATGTACTCTCAACATTTTTGTAGCTTCTTGTAGCTAATTACATAACATTTAGATTTGTAAACTCACCTCACCCAATACCAGTGAATGAAGAGTTAATAGTCATTCTATTATTGTTTTCTACTGTTGACATATATTCTGAGGGCCAAGATATTTGAAGTGGTTATTTGTGTCAGTGTTGTCTTTTGGTGTTTGATTTTGTGTTGCCTAAAATTTAGCATAGGGTCATGGGGGACTCTCCCCCATCAGCCCATATAGGACACCATGCTTCACAAGCAGACAATTTTGAGGTTATTACACATAAACACCTCAGCACACACACACTCTCAGTGTCAGCCCGTTAAATTGCTTTCTTGTTTTTTCCAGAGTTAAGCTTTAGGGAGGGGGATGCTAAATTGAGGCAGGAATTGGAGAAGCTTAGGTAAGTCTCCAGCAACAAGCGTGGGCTTTGTTCCTTGGGTATCATTGCTGTGCCTTTAGCCAGCTGCTGTGTGTTTGGAAACATCAAATTTGATTAGATTAGAGCAGAGGAGAGGAGATCTACTTACTCTGTGTGTTCTGCTGCAAGTCTCCTAAACAATAATCTGCTCTCAGGTGCCGGCACAAGCACGGAGTGAATGAGTGGCTTCAGGAGAAACATGAGGAAGGAAGGTATAACCTGTTCCAAGCTCAGCTGATAAGGCTTACACGCGCACGCACGCACGCACACACACAAACACACACACATACACGCACACACACACACACGCACACACATATACACACTATTTGATTAGTTATTATTTTTTTCTGAAGTTTAAGCTCATATGTATGTTGCTGTGTGAAAGCACTTAACTCTCTTACAGCTTTCACATCCTTTTACAGGTGATGTTTTTGTTTGCTTTTAAAATTAGATTAATTAATTTGATTAGTTTAGATTAGATGGCTATAAAGAGTTTTCAATAATCACAAATTAACGCACTTGTTGTTTACAAACTGGACGTTTGCATCTAGCTTGTTATAAATATTTAGTATACCATTGGTGTAGTAGATGTGTTCGCAAGTACAGTTTATGTAAACAGCAAGTGATATTTCATTAAACTCTTCATATCTGACTAGACTGGTAAAATTGTTCTCCTCTGTCAGGCAAGTTTTAGTTGGTTTGTCTTGGTTGCAGTATTTTTTTAAAGTGCTTTCATATGGATTAAGTTAGAAATATGGTTTAGGTGTAGTATAAGTATATTTGGGTTTTGAAGAAATTTACTTGCTTAAATGGCTTGAAGGCTGGCCCATATAACTAATTTAAAAATCATTTTTTTGGGGCTTTGGTGCCTTTTTTGGAGAGACAGTACAGTGGATAGAGCCAGAAATCCATTCTAAGCCGGGCCACCCGCTGCGAGGACCAATGCCTCTGTACTGACGTGCCTTTCCCCCTTAAAAATAGCCTGTATTTTAAGATGAACTATTTCTTTCTTTGAACCTTCTCCATATTTGAAGAACGAGTGTTATAAGAAATATATTTCTAAATATGTGAAACAATATCTCTCAGCTCCTGTTTTAGAAGAAACTGATGCTATTGATACAATGTCCTCACAAAAATATCAAGACAGATCTGTGTTAGGGTATGTGCTTGTGTGCACACATCTATGTGTGTAAGCATGAGTGATGTAACATAGGCTGTGGCCACATAATAACATGCCACATTGATAGAGAATGCTGCTAACTAACAGCAGCTCTCAGATGATCCTCTCCATCACACACACACACACACACACACACACACACACACACACACACACACACACAGTGACATACACACTTAGTGACACACACACACACACACACACACAGCCCTTGCTTGTCAGACCTTTGTAATGGGATCACTGAGGGACTGTTCCTGCATCAGTCACAGTGCAGGTGCAAATATGAACTCTCACACAAAGATACAACCACCCACATGCTCTCTCTCTCTCTCTCTCTCTCTCTCTCGCTCTCTCTCTCTCTCTCTCTCTCTCTCTCTCAGACACACACGCACACATACACGCATTGTCTAGAGAGGATGAACATGGCCATGTGTCAGTGAAACAGGAAAGCTGCACTTTATCTCAGAGCTTGCCGTTGTTAAGGCCATCAGATAGCAGCCACATCTTGTCTGTGTCTGTGTGTGTGTGTGTGTGTTTGAATTTGATGTGAGCACATTTGAGTGTATGTGTGTGTCTACTTTAATAGCATTAAGTCCTGCAAGCGTGAAATGAGACAGTCTCCCACTATCTGTCTTTAAGAGCAGGGCTGAGAGAGCAGAGTGGCTGAAATGTACTGATGGATCATGCAGGCTTCACTTAGATGAGCCTGTGCGCTGATAGAAACTGTGCTGGTCTCAGAGAGACATGCACAATGAACCACAAACATGTACCTGATAGATTCAGTCTTTAATTGGACCAGTTTGCTCTATTTTATTCACTTGCATTATGATCCAAGGAAACACTTTGTATTACATGATGAAACTTATTCCAAAGAAAGGTTCACTCCAGCTCTTTCCAAAATCTTTCTTTGCTTGTTTGTTCATTTGGTCTTTAAAAATAAAAAAACAGAACTGTGCTTTGCCTCTGTGCACTGCCTGTCAGCACCTGTGTGTCCGATCTGACTTATAGCAGTTCGTTTGCATTTACTGCCTCCTCTCTAGATCCTTGCTTGTGTTGTACTTACTCTCTGATGTACTTCGCATTGGACTGCTAAATGAACTAGAATTAAATGGTGAGGTTTTGGGGAAATTTACACTGATGTTTCTGAAGTATTTTCCTTTTTCATTGTAGATCAATATGTATTAGACTTGTGATTGCTGAAGGAATGCTTGTTAGATTCTCATAAATTCAAACAAATGCTGGGAAATAGCCTGGATGTCCTTACAGCAGTCTTCGCCTGCAATCAATAAGATTACCTAAAAAGCTCTGAACATGTTGTCTAATCCCCACATGCGGGTCAGAAGGCATTGTAGTCTTACTGTGATGAATTCCAGATATAGCAGATATCAGACCAATATCAATCTCAAGAACATATATTTTTTTTATCTGTCTTGTAGTTTTGAATCTCACAAGTTGTATCCAAATCTCCTCTTCAGTTCTGCAGTTGCCTCAGGAAAAGTGAAATAACACACTCGCTTTGCACACAAGAAAGACGACTGCATCACAGTAATCATAGCGCAAGGGATGCTGGGTAATTTGGTTAAAGATGTCAGGAACGTAAATCACCTCCAATCAGTCTTGCGCTCTCATTGGTCAATCCCTCCACCTCTAGTAGAACTTTATTGGTCACTTGTCCATCTGGCTGTCTCTGCAGGTCTCACGTTGTTCGGCTGTTTCTCACCAGAGCACATTGAATATGAGACATACAGAACGCTCCAAACTGAATAGAGAGGGATCTTTTTTGAATGAAAGAGTTGTATCTCATAAATCAACTTTTTGAAATATTTTCTTATTCACTGTCTTGCCAAAGCTTGGATTAGAAGATTAGAACCCTCTACTCTCACTGAACATTTTATAGCTTAGCTTAGCATAGATTTATAGAAAACATGTCAGAGTCCAACTAGCATTATCTCTAACATTTACAAATAAACATGTTATTTATAGGTTGTTATACATCAGTGTAACACATCAGGTTGTTTTTATAACTCATCCATTTTGATTAATGAAGAATATGAGTTGTGCAAAGTAAGTTGTGTGGCTGATTTGATTGATGGGTGTGCTCGATGTAACAGCTCCAGCTCTTAAGAGTTAGGGTGAGCCAGCATTTCCAGCATGGTGACCGCCACTGACGGCCTTCCAATGCCCCCTGCAGTTACCAATGGGTGGCATCACTCAGGATTCGTAGATTAATATTTACAGTCTATTTTTCCAACCTTTGTGCTAAGCTATGCTAAACAACTGCTGGCTGTAGCTTCATGTTTTACATACATAAAGACACTAGAGTATTATTTAGCCTCTCATCCATGCCTTGTCAAGATATTCAAATATTGTATTTTTTATTACTTAAATTAATCCCGTCTTTTTAAAATGTTGCTTACTTAATGTCAGCTTGCAGTATTAACAGCACAACATCATATAGAGGAAGAGTCCGTGTTAAGTTTTGCTGTTATATGTAGGTAGGTATTTTACATTCAGTGCATGTTAGCTGTGGTGCACTTGACAAGACATTTAGATATTTATTCAATTCAAATTTCTTTTCTACTCTATCAGTTTGAATAACAGCATGGAGATTACAAAGCAGCTCATCTTTCTTTGCAAAGATTAAATCAAATATTGTATTTAATTGTATATTCTGCCATATGTGTCATTTTATGAAACAGGTGGTGGAAAAGTTTCAGCCCCTGACTCTAGTTTTACTGAAGCATTTATGTCAGTCTCTGCTCTGTTGTGGTAGGGGCTGATACACACTCACACATACACACACTTTCCCATATTTCAGATGTTCAGGGCTTTGATTTCCTCCAGCCTGCACTACAGGGTAGACAGCTAGGGATCTTCAAACAATACCTGGATCACACTCTGACACCCTCACTGCATATCTAGTGCTAATGATGACTTTTTATGCACAATATACACACACACATGCACACACAGACCTGAGCTCAGACTTAATGATTTTGTGAAAGCTGCACATCTCAGAGAGCTACTCCTTTTGCACTCTCTCGCCTTAGGCAAGGACCTTCATCATGCCACAGACCACTGATTTGGACAATTCACAGCATTAATAAATTAAATGACTGCATGGAGCTAGTAAAATGTAGACACATGACACGCACACACACATAGAAAATGCACAACATTCCTGAGTCTGCTGAGAATGATTGGAACGTCAAACTGTGGCAAGTGTTTGCCTTCGTGGACTAGGGCAGTGGTGGTGATGGACAGTGGAAGGGGCATACAAATGAACAGCCACCCACGGGGAAAATCATCCCACCATGGATGTTTTCTGCACAGGGACCACTCTGTGTGAGACTGTGGTTCTCAGTTAATATTTATGGTATGTGTGTATGTGGTGGTGTACACTCCCTGGAGGGGACGCTATGTGGAGTGGCAGAAAAGCAACGAAGGAAGAGATGCTCTGTGTGTGTGTGTGTGTGTGTGTGTGTGTGTGTGTGTGTGTGTGTGTGTGTGTGTGTGTGTGTGTGTGTGTGTGTGTGTGTCCATCACACTCAGTGGAGGTCTATGTGCAGGGCCTTAGAATGTGAGGTAATCAATCACATCATTCTACTTTAGATTAGAGCCACATCGATCTGGTCTCAGCTCTGACAAACAGCCTGACCCAAAATACATCCACCTGGACAGGGCACACGCACACACACACACACACACACACACACACACACACACACACACACACACACACACACACACACACACACACACACACACTGTGTTCAGTTCAACAAAGCAAAGAATAGATTGGTATGAAATGAAATAAGATTGTTTTTTTCAGGGCGCAATGTTGGACAGTCTATCCAAGAAGGTCAGAAAAGAGAAAATAGTCATTGAAACCATCTTTCATGTCAAAGTGTGTGTGTGTATGTAAACATTTATTGTTTTTGTTTTTGCTGCAAAAACAATGCTTTAAAAAAACAGACATCTGTGAACGTGCACTATGTTGACAAAATGTTGGTTCTACTTGCGTCTAAGAAAGTGTTTTTAAAGGGTTAACAGAGGAACTCTTTCTTTGAAGGCTGAAATAAAAAATAAATACTTGGTGACAAAGCCTCTTTATAGTTTAAATGTATTTTTTGATTCTTCAATATTGTACATATATAATCATTCATCAGATACATTATTTTCCATTACCAAACTTTGGACATGCTGCTGGGTTTTTTGCTGCCTGTTTGCTGTTGTTTTCTCTGGTAAGTCTTCTGAGTTTGTTTTTCAAAAATGGGTAAATTATTCCACATATATCACTGTTGGTGGCTTGCAGTAAGAAGGCCAGTGTGAATGTGTTTCATGTGTTATTCTATTCAGGTGATCACTGTCCAAGGCCTCGGTATGCCCTGGGAAACAAACCAAACAACACTCGTACACAGTAGAGTGAGCCTATATTACCAGAGTCCGTCTACTGTTTTTTTATTCCTGTTTTCTTAACAACAGTTTAAATATGAGGATGCCTTTCATCTTTCCTCAAAGTACAATGGGAGTCTTTCTAGTGACTGTTATTTTGATTTTTAATAAATAATACAGCCCCCTTAAAGCAGATTTTATGCTCATTTTGACCTGGATACATGTCTCGATGTCTCCCTCTCTCTCTGTCTCCCTCTCTCTCTGTTTCTATCTCTCTCTCTCTCTGTCTCACTCTCTTCATGTCTCCCTCTCTGTCTCCCTCTCTCTCTGTCTCTCTCTCTGTCTCCCTCTCTCTCTGTCTCCCTCTCTCTCTGTCTCTCTCTCTGTCTCCCTCTCTCTCTCTGTCTCCCTGTCTCTCTCTCTGTCTCCCTCTCTGTCTCCCTGTCTCTCTCTGTCTCCCTCTCTGTCTCCCTCTCTCTCTGTCTCCCTCTCTCTCTGTCTCTCTCTCTGTCTCCCTCTCTCTCTCTGTCTCCCTGTCTCCCTCTCTCTCTCTCTCTCTGTCTCCCTGTCTCTCTCTCTCTGTCTCCCTCTCTCCCTGTCTTTTTCTCTGTCTCTCTCCCTGTCTCTCTCTCTGTCTCTCTCTCTGTCTCCCTCTCTCTGTCTCCCTCTCTCCCTGTCTTTTTCTCTGTCTCTCTCTCTGTCTCCCTGTCTCTCTCTCTGTCTCCCTCTCTCTCTGTGTCTCCCTGTCTCCCTCTCTCTCCCTCTCTCCCAGTCTCTCTCTCTGTCTCCCTCTCTCTGTCTCCCTCTCTCCCTGTCCCTCTCTCTGTCTCCCTGTCTCTCTCTCTGTCTCCCTGTCTCCCTGTCTCTCTGTCTGTCCTTGTAGCTGCACAGACCTGTTCCCTCTCAGACTCACAGGAGCGAACTCACCTCATGCAGTCACACATCTGAGCATAGATAAGGCTTCTCTGGATTTATCATAGCTTTTTTCACTTGCCAAATGTCTGACCCCCCCGCCTTTGGACGTGGCATCGTGGCTCCATATCGTTGTTTTATCTCTCTCCCGTTTCTCTCCATCCCATCCGTCACTCTGTTTGCGATGCACCATGGGAGAAGGAGGATAGCCCTTCATGTTGTGCCCAGGTTTGCTTCTCTGAAGTAACTGCATGTGTTTGTGTTTGTGTGCTTGCATGGGGCCATGAAAGAGAGAGAGAGGGAGGGAGCTTCTGAAAAAACACCATTACAGAGCAGGTGTCCTTCCATCTGTGCAGATCACGGTTTTAACTTTTCCCTTTCTCCATTTCTCTTTCTTAGTCTGTCACACACATCCTGTCCTCATAAGACAAACAGTTACACAAATACATTTAAAACAGGGCAGCATATAAATACTGACAGAAAAGCAAAATTGAGAAAATTACAGAAGAGGGTAGAGAGAGGGGGATGTTAAAGAAGCGGAGAAAGAGGAAACAGCTAGGGGAAGAGAAATGAGGGTTAAAAAAAGGAAAGGACAGAGTGATGCAACAAAGAGACAAATAATCAATGTTTTGAGGGATGTAGATGAAAAGGACAACAAAGACGTGCTATGTGAAGGTATGATTCACTATTTGAATATTTTGAGGAAGGGGAAGCAAGGAGAAGAAAAGGGAACTCCACATATATGCAGTTTAATGCAGTGTTTGATGTATGTGAAAGTGTGTGTGTGTGTGCGTGCGCCAGAGAAGAGCCAGAGGAGCTTATATAGTTGAGGCTCACCATTAAAACATGGCTGAGGGCTGATGGAGGCAGCTGAGCCTCTCCCAGGGGAGATCAGCTCACTGCCTGGAAAGATGGACGGTTTCTATGAATGTTTACACAGAAGTAAGGATGAATGAACGTTAGTCAGACGTAAAGATGGATTGTCAGGTGGAAAGACTGATATACACATAGGGATGTCTACTTGTTTATGGATGAAGAAACAGGTGGTTTGTTTTAATGTTATGCTTCAGGAAGAGGTCAGTGGGTGAGATTGTAGTCATAACCCATTTTCAGCCCTCTCAGAATATATCTAATTCACAGTGTTGTGATTTCAGAACCAAACAACACTGTAGCAGCAGAGTGGCTCGCTGAGATGTTATTGCAGTGCAATGTACTTATCAATAAATTGTGCTGCCAAAATGCTGCAGTTACTTTATCCCCTGGATATTTTCCTTTATGTTTGGTTTATTAGGGATATTCTTTATCTGTCAGTCGTCTTGGTCATCATGTGTGAGAGTCAATATCTCTTTTAAAAACTGCTGCTTCTACTGCCATAATTCCAGTTCTAATCTCTTCTTCTAGATTTCAGATTTTGAATGTTGGTTGGATATGAAAATTACGATTACATCAAATCACAAGGTTCCATAACTTCGGACAGATTTTGAATCTTGAATGGATTGATACCAATGTCTAACATTTGCTCGATGTTGGTTTGATATGAAAAGTAATTTGATTTTGAAACCCTAACTTGTTTTGGAATTAACCTTAACTTTGAAGACCAGAAGTAATATTGTGGTTGAAAAGTCAGGTTAAAGAAAACCCAACATTGTTTTGTTCCCAAAATTAATTTTCGGTCATCTGATGTCTCTCAACCTTTAATCGACCGATATTAACGGCTTTTGATGTTTATGGTCAGATGTATTATAACTTAAGGAATTTGAATCAGTGACATACAATAGAACTTGTATATCTGCTTTGCTGAATGACTGAATTGATTGTGTTATGTGCAAATGCAAGTGTTTCTTCTCTGCTCTGTCCAACAAACAGCCACATGATCTGACATTTGTGTCTGAGTCATTAGTTTTTTTCTGATGTGTATAACTCCACTGACCACTGAAGGCCTCTTGTTTAGCTCAAGTGATTCATGTCAGCGTTTGTTACAAAACAATCAGAGCCTGGTGGGAACAGACTGCCTGTAAGGAACAACTTTAGACTAAATTGTTCTGATACATACAGTATTGTAGCTGTAGATGTCTTGAATCAGTCTGTATGGTTTTATTAATATTTCGGTGACGTCGTACTGCACATTTGTGTAACAGCACGTTGGATTAAATAGCAGAAGGAGGAATGGTATTGACTCTAAATTTAAGCATGGATCCACCTGGCTGTACTAAGAATGTAACAGAATAGCACATGCACATTTGCCACTCAAGCAACAATGATTGAAGTGACACACTTTCTTCACAACAAGGACGGCCTTGCACTTGACCCAGTTTTTATTTTTTTGGCAAATCTGTGAAATGATGCAAAAGTATCTCATACAACCACCAATCCAGACACTGTTCATGCCACCTCAGAGCATCACAGAGTACATGCAACTCCCCTAAACACATCAGCCATCTCAAGGCACCCAGGAGCTGCAGGTCACCCAGAGGCCATCCAATCAGAAGCCTTGTGGTAAAGTCTTCTCCAGACCCCCTGGCAGAACTGAGAAGCATAACAGTGTATCATCTTAATCAGAAAGACATCTGGACCTACAGTCACCCTAACTGCCTCTGTTTTTTTATGAATGATGTAAAAATAATGTTATGTTTGACCCTAGCATACAAAACAACATGTTGTTGGGTCTAAATTAGACACACCCAAGGGAGCAAAATGAGAAATAAGATTGAAGTCTCACTGTGTCTCTGTCTTTCTTCCTCTGAGGCGATTTAAGGAAATGAGCTGCACTCAGGAGCCATGCGCTCTGGAGTCAGACGTCTGGATTCATCAGCTCAACCATGCATGTGTGTTGTGTGTATTTACATGTGTGTAAAGAGTAATTCTGTGTGATGTACTGTAGCAGGCACCTGCTGGTGCACTTTTATGGGATTGACCTCACAGACACACTCTCGCTGCGCTCCAGACGCAGGTTTAGTGCACTCAGTATGTTGGTGATAGTGAGATGGAAAAATGTCTCTCAGCCTTAAGCACAGCTGTTTGAGTCTTCTGCAAACCATTGTGAAAACAGGTTCTCCCTTTAACTGTCAAAGATACACAATTTTGAAACGTTTCTTAAAAATGTTTTAAAGGTGTTTTTGATACATGTTTTAGATATTTTCACTGGAGGACTTCTTTGAAGAATATTGCTGATTTTCAGGTTTTCACACTGACTGTTTATATTCAGTCTCTGTGAAATAGTTTTTTTCTTGTCTGGTGCTGACCACCAGCAGTTGCAGATGTATGTTTTTTTAATTTCTATGGAATTGTTCCAAATTCTGTATTACTTATATATTAATTTGTTGCTGGATGGACTGAGGAAATTTCTCCAAGGGGATGATATAAGTATCTTATCATATCTTATACATCAATAACATCAAAATGCATTATGTAGAAGCAGGGATGTTTTCTATTGTAAGGCTGTCATGATATCACAATGTTCAACTTTAATATGATTAAATTAGATAATATCAATACCGGTTTTGATTGCACAGTGACAAAAAATAGAAGTCAAAGGTATCCAATACTGGGTAATTTTTACTTTTAACTATCAAAAAATGAAGGCAAACCAATGTGTGAAATTCACATATGCGTTGGCTAAGTTTCAGTTCTGATACTGCCAACGCATTTGTTCTGCTTGGACTGTACTCTCTCTCTTTAGCTTGTGCTAGACTTTTGTTAAAAATATGATCAAAGATATGTCTTTTTAAAAATAAAACTTGAGTACTTTTGGATAGTATTGATCATTAAAACAAATTCTATTGTTTTAAAACACCCAGTAAAAAGTATCAACTAAGCAAAAAAGAACTATGGCCTCAACCTAACAAAGCATAACTAAACAGACTGGACAATAGCTGACACAAGTAGGGGTTATATATACAACGGACTAATCCAACATAAACATCTGTGGAACCCAAAACAGCTAACTAACTTAGAAATACACCAACACTAAAATTCAAAAGGAAATACACTATTTACAAAAAATGAATTATCTAAAGTTAAAGAATCAAAGTAAAAAAAGAAGATATTTTTGCAGATCAAGAGGCCAAGTCTCCCCATCTCCAATTTGCACTGTTGGTAGCTTCCACTCTCTGTGAGCAGGGTTTAAAAGGCCTCCACTAAGAGAAACAACATTGAAATAAAAGGACCATACAGTAAAATGGAAATCCAGACCATAATCAAACATAAGATGAAGGAAAGGTGGCAAAAAAGTGAGAGTTGGTTGGTTCTAGAGAATACAAAGTAAAACTGATAAGATGAGAAGGGCTTGGAGAACCAGGAGAGAAGAAACAATAATATCCAGATTATGTTTTGGGCACACAGGAGTATAATTATAATACATTATTCGTAATAGGGAAACATCCTACAGGAAGATGCAACTTTTGTAAACAACATGAAACAATAGAACATACGATTCACTGTCAAAAGCATGAGGCTTAGAGGAGGGAGCTGACAAGACTAAAAGAAATCAAGATGAAATTAGATGTAGGTGACATAAGAGACTCTAGGGACAAGGGTTATAGTTTGTTTTATTTGAATATCTTAGCAATTTGATGGAGAGAATTTTGTTATTATCTCCGTTTTTTTTATTTTCTACCAAAATTCGGTTATAGTTCCCGATCCACCTCCATACCAGGTGGTGGCCAAAACGTTGCTTGCAAACCGCCAGAAAACACAGAAGAAGAAGGAGAAGGAGAAGAAGGCAGCAGGCCTTTTGTCGGGGGATCTCGGGCAAACAACTGAAAGAAAGGAAGTATTACTTTGAGATATATGCTGGCAGCCAGGATAATTAATCACCGGACAGAATGTTAACTACTTGTCACGTTATCAGAATGTAATTAAAAGTTCATTTGTATATAACAGCAGCACAAAAGGGACAATGTAAGCTTTGACACCATTTAAAGCAAACAAGCTGTATCATTCAATCATGTTTCAGAGTAGATGCTCGCTCTGTTATATCAGTGTGGGAAGAAATGAACACCCTCAGTGTGTGTTATTCACTAGACATGAGTGTGCTTCATTTCATTTGCATATTAAGATGCATTGTGTTTGTACAATGCTGTGTAATTGTTTATTATTATTGTTTGTTTATTATTTATTTGTAAGCCTTCCCAAAGGCTAATAAAACCCGTTTGGCATCAGTTTCTTTACAAATGTCAGTCTGTTAGACAGTAGAAGAGTTCACAGCAACATGTTCCTCTCCTCTGCTCCCGTCCTGAGATGTGGCACCTCGAACATTACACTGCCCTCTTTTCAACCTGTCTGCCTCCTCTGTCCTCCTTCAGTCCCTTTCCTATCACATCAATCTTACTTCCTCTTCTCCTTTCCTTTCCTCTCCTCAAATTCTTCCCCTGTCTGATGCCCTTTCTTCCCTTGCCTCTCTCCTCTGCCTCTGGTTGTCTGGGACTCTTTCAGCCCTTCACATCGTTGTCCTCTTCCTGACAGCCTCAGAATGGAAACAAAAGATTGGGTAGAAGATGGAGGGAGAGAGATAGAACAGCAAAAAGCCAAGGAAAGTCACACTTTCAGCCTCGTCTCTTTTCTTCCTTACTTTGCTGTCCTCTCCTTTGGTTAATGCTTGAAAGAGCTTTTATTCCACAAATTCTCTGCACTCTTATGAATAACACATGAGCATCAGCAGCAAACTCTCAACCCCTTTTGCTTTAGATCCAACCCATTCTGCTCTCTGTAAAAAAAAAACACACACACACACACACACACACACACACAATTACACACATTTCACTCAAATGGCCTGGTCCAGGTCATTTCCGCTGAGGATGGAGGATAACTGGATTTGTGTTCTGTTGTTCTGACAGACATGTTTATTAACAGAAAATGGCAAAAATGAAACACAAAATAAGTGTGTGGGAAAATTCCTTGAGGACTTTAAAGTCTGCAGCAGCAGGGACCCGCTGATGAACATACTGGCCCTTCAGTTCAGTAATAGTGGCTGTAGTAAATAGCACATCGACCACCTTGTGACAGTCTAATGTTCACTTAATGTCTTTAGCAGATTATTCCATTATAGCGCTCTGTGTTTTGCTGGGAAGACATAACAGTGTTATTTCTCATTTCTGTCACCGTGTGGTTACCGTTTGTACTTGCTTTATGTGCTCACAGTCATCCTTGCACGTTATATTACCCTGCTGAAAAAGCTTTTTCCACATCAAGTCTGACAGAGCTCCTGATGGAACTCTGATGTGTCATTTTGCAGAGAATGTTGCAGCCTTTGAAAAGTAAAAGCGCAGCATGCCTTTGGATTGGAGCGAATAAAGTTCCCCAGCAGGATGCTTGGATCCATGAAACCCTTTTTCAAGCTGCAGGAAGCTATTTGACTGTGATGGTCGTACACTCTTTAGTCATTTTTGTCATGTGTCACAGCTTGAAAATGTAATTCCTTGTACAGTATTTTGAGCGTCTGACAAGAATTTTACAGCATTTCTCTGTAAATGTTGGAAGTGTCCACGTCTTTATTGTACATTTTACCAGTAAACAAATCAGCCTATAGTCCGAATTCCCAGCCTTGGTCCTTCCACGTCTTCACACTTTCTTTTTCACTGAGGTGACAGTGTTGGGCAGTAACATCACTACAAATAGCGGAGTTAGTAGTTTTACAAAAAATTTCCTATAGCTTTCTGGTAGTGTCATTGTTTTCTGAATCAATAGCTTTTCAGTAGCTAGCTGTTTTATTGATCAAGTAGTGCATGAGCATCCAGGCAGGCTACATATTCCCCACAATGAAGTTAGCGGCAGCAGAATGCCTTTTCACGGTCTAAAATAAAGGATGAGTAGAAGACGCAGCTGTACGCAGACATGTGATTGTAACTGACAATCTTCTTCCATATGACGGTGACATCACTGGGTAATCCTTGATGCCCACGTCTTACTGCGATAGTATTGGACGGGTGAGTAGAGTTCACTTACTGGGTAACACACATGTAGGTGATTGCCGTACACGTTAACATTACCAACAACACCCTATGCAGTTAACCATCTCCAGTGCAGTCTGAAATCAGCAGCTAGTGACTTGTCAATAGCTAACCACAGACGGCTAACCACAATACATATGGAAAGGAAACAGTAGAGAAGTTGGATAATAAATTAGGAGAGAAAGAGAAAATATGAGCCAGTCAGGTAAGTTGAGCTACCTCCTGTTTGTCGGCAACTTACACAATATATTTTTTGTCTATTTATTTATTAGGACAAGGTTTCCTCCTTACAACATCCCAACATTTCATCCTTTTCAACCTTTGTGTTGCTAAGATGTAATGGTGAATTATAGTTGCAGGCTCTTAAAATCCGGAAAGGAGGTGAATTTAGATTGGGCCATGTTTATGCACTGCAGAATGTCAAATCTTGGCAAGCTTATTTGCCAAAATTGTAGCCAAAAATATCACATCATACTTATTATAGACCCCAATCACCTGACAAGTCCAGATTAACGTCTTATTTCTAGATATTAAAAGCAAATGTATGTGTGTCACCAATGCAGCAAGCAAAATCCAAGTAAGTGTGTTGAAATAAATATCTCATTTGAAAAAAAACTTAACAAGTCAATATCTGGAAGACGAAGGTAACATGTGGCAGAGGCAGACTCTATGTTTTAGACAGAGCTTTCAGCAGGTGTGTGTTTCTAAATATGTATGTGTGTGGTAGATCCAGGTTGGTGAGTGTTGCACGGAAATAACCAAGTTGGCCAATTAACTGAGTATGAAGTCATCGGCCCACACAGCCTTGTTGCGATTTCAATGCCTCCATGGTTAAAAAAAATCTCACACACACACACACACACATATATATATATATATATATATACACAGCACACACGTATCCAAACTAAACAAACCATTAAAGTTAACTATACTTCCCCAGGGTGTCGTCTGCTGGGAGGTGCTGAAACATAACATATTTCATGTATTTTGACTGGAGCTGTCAGTCAGCTGCCAGCTATAATGTAAGCTGCACCGTTCCGGGCTGAGATCATGGATCAACAAGGAGGCAGCAAACACAAAAATAGACAGACAGGCCCACTCTGCTTGAGTGAATTCAAACGGGGAAGACGACATGCTGTGAAAAACTAATTTAGACATCATAACGCCACTGCTTAACACCCGTTTAGCTGTAATTAGAGGGGAGGTCACCTAGTTATCACAGCTCCATCTTCTTTGTTATTTCTACAACACGGCTCGATGGATGCTCCAAAAAAATCAAGCCGTCTTATTCAGGAGTCGCTCTCATGTTGGCGGATATATCGTGTGCCAGGTGGGGACAGGAGTCACTGAATTCAGATTGATTAGTATTTGTCGTCTGAGCACCTGCTTAAACACACACACACACAATCTGACATGCAGTGGTGGATGAATTCCCAGTCCTATGTTTGAGCTGCATTACGAATGCATACGTGGTGTTTAGAGTGGCACAGAGCTCTTTTCATATGGAGATGGAGAGGCTTTGACCTGTCACTGTCTATCTGCTGCAGCATTACAGCCACAGCTGCCCCCTCTGTCTTTCATATATCTCTTATCCCTGCTCTTGGTGTCTGCTCTACATATTATAATAACCATTTAACAATATGGGCTGCAGTGGAACCTTTTGTTAACTGCTGCCCCAGTTGTTTGCCTTTATTCGTAGGCTAGAGAATTCATTAACAAGTCTACATTCAGAAGGCTGGAATGTAAATGCATATTGAAAAATAAGAAGAAAAGAACTCCCTGATATCAGGGCATACCGATTTTTTTCCCAGCCTGACAACGGATAAATATGATGGCGGTGAATGTAAGCGAGGCTCATTGTTTGGCTGCCATTGGATCTGTAGGCAAACCGTCATGTATGTCAGCGTATGTCGTGTGTGTGGGTGTATGTGTGCTAATTATATGCACGTTCTGAGTTCCAGCCTGATTGTGAGTCTGACGTGAGCTCACCTTTGTCTGAAGGAGGAGACGGGAGGAGGAGGAGTGCAGAATGAGAGCAGCGAGCAGTAGGCGAGAGTGAGGGAGACAAAGATTTGGAAGAAGTTTAAGCAGACACAGGAGGCTTTGATCAAGCTTTTGTCAGCGATTTGTGTGTGTGTGTGTGTGTGTGTGTGTGTGTGTGTGTGTGTGTGTGTGTGTTAGACAGACCAAGGGAAGGTTGCCTCAACATGACAATATATTCTTTGCTTAGCAGGTGCAGTCTGACCTGTCACACTCTCCCTGCGCACCTGCATCCCTCTGTTTTTTTTAATTCTTTCTCTCCTCTCTGCCAAACAAAGGCAACACGGTCTGCGCCTACTGATGTGAGGCTGAACAAAGACACAGGATGAAAAATTCTCCCCTTGTAGTAGTACCTTTTATGTGCATGCTTCAAAACACATTTTGTTTTGTACTTCCGCTGTCACAAAGTATCTTTATTCTGACACATTTCTATTCTATTTATATATAAAATATGTACTGTAGGGCACAGTTGGAGTGTGTATGCTGTGATTTATTGTCAAAGAGAGCCACATTGTTACAAAGTTGCAGGGTTGTTTTGATATTTTGGTCCCTTTCTGACATTTCCAATCTCTGAAACAGAAAAACTTACACTGAGCAGAAAGGCAGTGTATAATATTAATATTTGTCCTCACCCTTTGACACACACATGAACACACACAAACTGGCTAAAAGAGCAGCCATTAATCTATTCTTTTCTCCCCTGCCAGGGCAATTATCTCCCTAATTATTCAGAATCTATCTTCAGCTTAGTGTAGGCAATCTACCAGGAAAATAGAAGTGTGCTCATGTGTGTATGTGTTGTTGTGTGAGGACGAGTTGCAGGGTGGGACAGGACCCGTTTCCCTAATTGCTCAAAAGAGACAGGGAGCCTGCTTTGGCTGACATTTGCTTGCACCCTGCAAACAACAGCCTGCAGTGTAAATCAGGCTCAAGTGTATGCACATGCCATATACCTACACACACACATGACCACCACATGGACAATATGTCAAAACTGTCATATTTAGAGTGCCATTAAGGGGGAGTCAGCACCCCAGCTCTTATTAATGATGTCATTGTGGACAGTATGTCGTATTAATGATGTCACAGCAAGAAGTGAGCTACAGCAGCAGGCGTTCATCAGCCTCTGTGTGTGTGCATCAGTGTATGTGAGGAGTGGATAGAAGAGGGGTGGAGCAGTGCTTCATTTGTAACACGGTCCGACCTTGATGCTTGGGAATGAACGATGGGGGAGGGGAGGAGAGTCAGAGGAAGAGGAGGAGGAGGAGGAGGGACATTGAGGTGTAACATCTCTTTGTCATCACCTCTCTCCTGTGGTTTTCCACTCGGCCCTAACGCTCTGGTCCATGGTGCTTATAGAAGCATAAGCTTGCTTTGTGTGCATGTGTTAGAGCCATTTTGATTTCAGCATACTGTGTGTGTGTGTGTGTGTGTGTGTGTGTGTGTTTTATGTGTGTGTTTGTATAGGCTCAGAAACCAGAACAACACCAGAACATTCCTCTGGCCTGAGTGGGATTACAGCATGCAGTCATGCAGAGAGAGGCGCAGACAGAATAAAGAAAACGTGTGAAAGGGAAGAGTTTTATCAGTGGGTGTGAATACAGTCTCATCTTGTCATCACTGGCTGCAAAATTCTGCAAGTTCATTTAAAAAAAAAAGTTAAAATAAGAAACCTTCCGACAGCAGACAGAAATATTTTTTACAGGTTCTGATTCCAACGCAGAATGGAATAGAAAGACTTTTGTATTGGCCAACAACAAGTTATTCTCTGATTCTATTGTGTTTAAAAAAATATACATCTTATTGGTGGAAAATCACTTATTGCTAACATTGAACTTGACTTACATTTAGCTTTCTACTACACTGTTATTCTTTGTTATTGTCGCACCATTATCTCCCTGAAAGTAATAGATTTCTAGAGGCTAATCGGTTATGGTATCTGATTGTTGCAATGATTGGCTTACTCACTGGTATATGATACTGCATTTTTGGCATCATTGGGAAATTAAAATTAAATATGTAATGTTCTTAATCTATAATTTTTCCTGAGGTATTAGATAGTCTGGACTCAAAGCTGACATCAGAAATTTACGTGAAGCTGATGTCAGTTTGGAGGAGTTTAGAGAGGACACAGGTCAGGTTACCGTGTGTGTGTGTGTGTGTGTGTGTGTGTGTGTGTGTGTGTGTGTGTGTGTGTGTGTGTGTGTGTGAGTGTGAGAGAGGTGATGGGCACATAGGTGCTGACTGCACTGTTCCACACTACACCAGGGTTGGATTAGTGTGAACAAACACAATTTACAGTGATTTATGCCTTGACTCTTGAGGACAAGGTTACAGAGGGGCCCTCTCCTGTGGCTTTGTGCAAGCTGGACAATAGATATATTCCGTACACACACAATTGTCTCTCTTTCTTTTCCTGCACTTCTCCTCACGTTTCCTCTTCTTCTCTTTTAAAAATACAAATTCAATAGCCATCTATTGTGCTAAAAAGACTGCACCAGTCGGGTGTGTTTGTTTGTGCGAGTGATGCTCTTTTACTGGGTGTTCAGGGTCTCTGTGGGGCCCACAATCTCTCCTGACAAAAAGTACAAGCATCAGGAAAAAAATAGGCACTGGTGGCCAGGCTATTCTCTGGCCTTACATATAAAACACAATCACTCAAGAGACAACTGTGAGTGTAAGAGTGTGTTATATTTATGTGTGTGTGTGTGTGTGTGTGTGTGTGTGTGTGTGTGTGTATGTGTGTGTGTGTGTGTGTGTGTGTGTGTTTAACAGCTGCGCACATGTTGAGGACTCTTCATTGAAATGCATTGAATTTATTTGGGATATGTACGAGTTAGAAGCAGCTCTTCAAAGAGCCTCTGCCCTTGTAAAATCATGTCTGCGTTTGTGTGTCTGTGTGTGTGTGTGTGAGTATGGAGTATGTGAGTGTGTGTGTAAATGCATGTGTGTTTGTAAAAGTGTGTGTTTATGTGAAACTAGTCCTAGACGTAATCTCCATAACTGATGACTTAAGAGTGCAGACACATTTTGTGAAAAAATGTTTTGGTCATGGTGGTTTACACACAGAACGCCTAGAACAGTCTGGGTCTGATTAAGGTGTATGTATACATGCAATATTAAGTTGATTCCCAAACGCATTACATAGAGCTGTATGTGTCAAAGCAAACAGCCGAATTTATAGCTCGGACTTCACCTGGAGTTTCTCCTGCCAGACCCCTGGTATTTTTTCCCAAGCAATTTCGATTGAGATGATGTGAGAATTCAGCAGGATATTATCAGGAGAATTCACCTCGAGCCAATGGGTGGGGGGAGTGACCTTTATATATTGTGACTGCTGCACGGTGCATAGTGTATGCACGCGACCACTACGATGTCCGTGAACTTAATTAAACGGCTGCATTAGGTTTTTTTGTTCTCCGGAATGTTGTTCTCCACTCTTTTGTTTATAGTGTTATTCCGTTAAACTACACAGCATTGATATAAAGGCAAATATTCTCATTGTAGCATCGTATAACTGACTCTGTTGCATCTTTTTTTTAATGCCCTGACACACCAAGCAGACAGTAATGAACTGTGGCGTCGCCTCATGTCGCCTTTTGTCTGGGCCAAAAAGTTGCACTTGAACACACCGCAAAGATTACAGTCGACGGCCAACCACCACGTATATTCCACCCATGCGTGAGAGGAAATAACTCCCTATGTCTGCAGACGGCGGTAGTCCATTGTTATGATACGAGTATGGTTTCTGATAAAAAGTTGAAAATGGCACTGGCGTTGTCATCCCTTGGTCTTTTAGTGGAAAAATAAAAGGAGAGGCGGTGGCGAAAAATAAGGAGAAACCGCACTAATTGGATGAAAGCAAGGACAGCGGCAGGCTCAAGGGGCTTTCCACAACCTGTGTCGAGAGTTGGAGTAACATGAAACCCCCGAACAGCCAATCGGAGTGATTCCTCTCACCAACCGCGCCGGCCGACGCAGATTCAACATGTCGAATTGGCCCGAAAAAATGCAAATGGGGGCCGACAGGTAGCGACGGAGCTGGACACAACGCAAAAACTAGGGGGGCGACGGCTCACCGATGGTCCAACTAGGACCGACGGCCGACGATCTCCTTGGTGTGCCAGGGCCTTCACGTCACATCTTATCTCAGGAGATCCCCCGCCCCCCCCTCCTGTCTGACAGGGATAGTCTCCTGCTATGAGGTGCATGTGTGAACAGCCAGGTCAGGAGAATATCAGGAGCAGTCCTCCCTAAATGATCTAGATATTTTCAGGAGTGCATATGTGAAAACGGCTTTAGACTGACATTGAGAGATTAGACTCAGTCGGACTAACACGTTTACATGTATTTTTAAGGTCAAGTTTTCATCAGACTAACACAATTAATCGACGGTCTTAATCAAGCAGACATACTGATTGACAAAGCACATTTGGATGGTTCTGTTGCAGCTTCTAGTGAAGTTGGCAGCAACTCATGTGAGACAGCAGACAATTAAGAACCTGTAGCACACCAAACCAAAAGGGCATATTGATACCCAACAATGTGCAAAAAGAAAGATTACTGAAGTCATCATGGAGTTTTTAAAACCAGCAGAGGTTTCCAGTATATAGCCTAAAACTGTTTCACACAGCTCAGAGAATTTTTTTAATGGACTGTTGTTAATATAAATACAGTAATATATACACTGTTGTCTATGAGATCTATAAGTTGTGACAAATTATGTTTGAAATATGGACAAAGAAACCACTTATTTTAGTCATTTTTAGATGGTTGGTGCTGGTTTGTTGCGACTGGGTGCAAAGGGTTCTGATACACATATAATCTCACCCTCAACCAAGCTCACCCTGCACGCTGCTGCTATGGGTACACTTGTGGTTAGCAGGGGTTATCTACCCGCCAGACCCTAAAGAAACTATATTGTGTGTGTGTGTGTATGTATGTGTATGTGTGTGTGTGTGTGTGTGTGTGTGTGTGTGTGTGTGTGTGTGTGTGTGTGTGTGTGTGTGTGTGTTTGTGTGTGTGTGTGTGTGCATGTGTGTGTGTGTCTGTAGCTAAGTCCCTACAGTCTTATTCCCCGTCTATCTGCTGGGGTTGAAAGAGGACAGAATGAGCACTGAGCACTGGACTTCAGCAAATGTGCTGATGTGTGTGTGTGTGTGTGTGTGTGTGTGTGTGTGTGTGTGTGTGTGTGTGTGTGTGTGTGGGTGTGTGTGTGTGTGTGTGTGTGTGTGTGGGTGGGTGTGTGTGTCTGTATGTGTAGTCAGGGATAGCTATGGGAAAGGATTAGGACAGCTTTAGACAGGCTTTGTTTAATAAGCAGCACAACGGCTGCTCCGGATGGGAAACCACCCAACTCCAAACACACACACACACAAACACACACCAAAATAACACAGGACAGATAACCAAAAGGCTAAAACAGCTTGGACCTTTGGTTTTGTCATGGTGAAAGCTGTGTGTGTGTGTATGTATGTGTGTGTGTGTGCGTGCGTACGTGTGTGTGTGTGTGTGTGAGAGAGAGAGGAGGTTCTGTTCCAGGGATTGGGGTCCCTGGTTGTGGTAATGGGACTGATGGAGCTGAAAGCAAAGGATGAACCGAGGGATAAAGGATGGATAAAGGAAAGGATGGAACTGTGAACATTGCCCAAGGAGCTTCCTACTGATTGGCACAGTGTGACCATATATATGTGTGTATGTGTGTGCATATATGTGTATATGTACCCCTGCAGATGTGAACAGCTTAGCGATTTTCTCAGCGGACCAATTAGATGAAGGGAGTTTGGTCCCCATGTGTGAAGGGCTCCTCCTGGTAATAGACGCTTGATTAGTAGATGAATTAACTGTGTTTGAGCCTGTCTGTGTGGTTGTGTGTGCACATTTTGTGCGTGTATGTGGGTATATATTTGTACGTCTGAGTCTAGTCAGTGGAGTGATGTTAATTCAGCTCAGGCAGCACCAAAGAGTAAAATCCGATTCCCATTCATCTACTTAATACATGCAAATAGATTCCCAGTGTGTACATCACAACAGAGATTTCACCGTCAGTACACTGTTCCTCAACTAGGTCAGAGGGATCACACAGGCACAGCATTTAGACCAAAATGCAAACGAAGACGTCGAGTAAGTTAAGTGTTGTGCTTCCTATCCCACACATGCATGATGTCAGAACCAAAAGTTCCAGTAATGGAGGGCAAGATGAGAGTGTGATGAGGAGCGAGAGAAAGGAAGAGAAAACGACAGAGAGGCCAAGAGGAGAGCAGTGAGGCCTGCTGCTGAGCACCACTCCTGGGAGCCTAAATGCTTCCTCATCAGTAAACAGTGAATAATTCATCTAGTTACAATAGAGAGCACACTTACACACACACACACACATCTGCATGCACTAACAAATACACACACGCACATTCACAAAGCAAAAATCATATTCATGTCACAGACTGGCCGTTTTTACAGCAGACAGACAGCCAGGTTCAGTGTGCAGCTTTTATTATTCACTAGCTTATGAACTCTGCGGGACCCTTCACTTTTTGACTGTCTGCATGTGTGTGTGTGTGGGTGTGTGTGTGTGTGTGTGTGTGTGTGTGTGTGTGTGAGAGAGAGAGAGAGAGTGCAAAGTGGGCCTATTTGCGGCATATAGTTTTATTTTTCTGCAACTGCAAGGGTGAAAACGAGGACACGTGAGAGAGGCACGCAACATTCCCCTAAACCCTGACCCTGAGGCATGCACACACACACACACACACACACACACACACACACACACACACATACCCCGACACACACACACACACACACACACACACACACACACACGGAAATGTCTCAAACAGATGACTTAGAGTTGACTCTAATAGTTTTACCCTGGAAACAAATATACAGTCTGCAATTTCTCAGGACCCCCTGCGTATGTTCCTGCTACTAAACTATTGATCTAGGGTTGCCGAAACAACACAAGCACGCATTTTTTTGCATAATGCACACACAAACACACCTCTTTCAACAGCAGAGAGCCATTGTGGGGGGTGTGATATCTTCCATTCTCGCTTTTATTCCAACCCACACTCACGTCTTAAATTCCTGTTTGTCATGTGTAATAAGTGGATGTCTTGGCAGAACAGTGCTTCATGCTGCAGAATAGAAGAACAATATCTTATTTCATTACCATAACTCCAGCCTTTGAATTATTATTATGCTAATGTTGTCGGGGAGCCACTGCGCTGAGCTGGCTGCCTCGCTTTGTTTTTTTTATAAACTGTGAGGAAGACACTCTGAAACACAATAAGCGGTGGAATAATCAATGCTAAACTGTTTACAAAAGCGGCTCCCATCACCGTTTACTCTCATTATTTGATCACAGCAGTATTTCACATTTCCAACCAAACCAAAAATGAAGCAGGGGGCTATGACATAGTAATGAGGTACAAGAGGAGGAAATGGGTTTTGTCTCTGGGTAATTTCAGCCCTGTGTGTGTCTATGTATGTGTATGTGTTTTGTGAGAAGACTGATGTGTCTGACCATAACCTCTGCCCCAGAAGACTATGGACACCTGTCTTCCCACGCAAGATCCTTCAGGACCCTCCTGTTCAATGCAGGCCTGATTTATTGGGCCAAAGGGCTCCCTCTCCCTTTTTTTTTTTTTTGCTTTCCCCATCTCATCCTCTTTTTCCTCTTTCACTCTCTGACACACACTCATAGGATGAGACAACCCTCATCCTGAAGGGCCATGGAGAGAAAAAGAAAGAGAAATGGCTCCTGTCATTTTTTCTCTTTTAACTGGGTCTCTGTAGCGGTCTGTGTCACTGCGCCCCCGAGGGTACGACATCAAACAAAGGAAAAACCTTTCACACTTTATTGTCTTTTACCACAGAGAGCTCATATCTCTTTTTTCACTCTGTCTTCCCTCTTTTTTTTACATTTCTCTCGTATTCCTACCATTCATCTTCTCTCCCTTTTCCCTCATGCCTCTGTACATCTCTTTCAATATCTATATTTTATAAAGTTTGACATTTTTACAATGCCCTTTGAGTGTGCCAGCTTGTCAGAGATACAGAGAGGCCAAAAAGGGAGCTGAGAGAGACAGAAGAGGAGACAATCATTTGGAGGTGGAGAGGAGAGAAGTGGACCGCTGCTTCGAGTCTAAACAGCAACCTGTCAGATTAGAATGATGTTCGAAGAGCTAAGGCAGGAAGCTTTATCTGTAAAAAAAGAAAAAAAGAAAAAAAAGTTTAACTGTCCTAAAGTGTGCATAAACTCACGAATCATTAAACTCTAGATACTGATTCGTTACTTATTTTTCATTAACTATTTCGTTCAATGTCATGTTTTCAGGTGCATAATGCTCAACACTAATTTAGTAAATGAGTTTCCAGATTGTCCTGTATGATTATTGCACACACAAGTTCTTTCTGCCACAGGTGACCCCACATAGTTAAGTGTTTATACACCCTTTTAAAAATTCAGGATTTTGCGCTACAAGGAGAAGGTTACTGTCCTGCAAAACATTTACGACGCACTACAGCAAGCCTTTTAGCTTTTTGCCATTATTGCCAAGTATATCAGTACAGTGTTCAGCAAAATGAATTTTAGGCAGGGATACAAAGGAAATCAACCCTAAAAAAGTCAGAAGTGAGCAGCTTGGGGAAGTCACTTCAGAAATTCATTAAATTACAGAGAAAATACGGCTTGGTGGAAAAGTAAAATAAAACATTATTTTAGATCAAAAAGAAATAGGTCACATAACACATGAATTGTTCTATCACTTTTATTATCACAGAAATTGTATTTTTTTAAGGAGGTAATGTCTTGGAGGTCATAACTCCACATTAACTTAGGCTCAATTTCCTCTAACACCTGCTATGAAACTACAAGGTAAAGGTGAGGAAGAACATCATGGAGTAGATGTAAAGCATCGTGCAGACTTTACTTTTGGTTTCCCAATGATGAATTTAAGGTGATGAGTTTCTTTTGGCGTGTACTTTTGCATGCCATGGGCTTACATTTGATTTATCATGTGTATCTGTATGACAAGCAGAGAGCCAAAACACTCTTTTTACTGAGAACCAGCTTGTCTATGAGGTAACACTCAGTTTCTTTAAAGGTATTTATCTGCATTAACACAAAGAAAACCCTACAAGGTCATTTAATGACACTTACTGCCGTTATAGGTTCTTTTTTTAAAGTGTCAATATTTTCAAAATACTCAAAGATTTTAGGAATATCTGAACGACTAAATCTTCAGCCTGCTTCACAATCAAAACAAAACAAGCTACATAAGTTTGGACTCTGTTTCCATCAAGGTAGCTGGAAGGCAGCCATACTGGTCTTGGTTTTGAAACAGACAGGCAGATTGGAAAACAGATTGAAAATCCTTTTGTATTTTTTAGCAGATGGTTGGAAATCCTTCAGGGATTCTGGAAATACTTTAGAAAAATTGTGGTTAGTGTTTTAAAATGACTTTCTGGGTTTTGTTTGTTAACTTCTAATCTGTTACTGGATTTGATGAGACAAATAAACTGGGACTCAACTTTGTTGGGACAGGTTTCTCTGCTGGATGAAGGCCAGACCGAGCTGATATAAAACCTCCATCAAACTCAAATAAGTCAGAGTAAATCAGCCCTACACTACACGTTATTTATTGAACCTGAAAACACAGAGTATGTTGTTTAATTATAAAAGCAGTTTGTGTTTTTAAGACACAGGTAAAACAGTAAAACTGAAGCAAGTGGACGTTTCCTCTTAGAATAATCATTTTATTGTTTAACCTTATTTAGTCTCTCTTTGTATTGAATTTATAATGTCTGTATTTGTATAGCATCACTGTTTCTGTATTTCTTTTAGTCTAATAATTCTGTTTTAATCCTAAAAGCCTAGCCAGTTACAGGGGTTGCAAATTAGCCAAGGCTAGAAACATTTATGCATACTTAGTATTTAACATATGAAGCAATGTTTACTGCATGTGTCCCTGTCAAATAAAAGAATACAATTATAACTAGTTTGCTAGTTTAAGTGCATCTATCAGATAGTTTCCATGTGGTACTTTAATGCTAACCTCGAAACAGCAACACCATATTAGAGAGCTGGGGCCTCCAGAGCTTCAACTGATAATCATGACTTTATTCAGATTACGCTACAGTGTCATTATCTTTTAACGTGAATCCGAATTTAACAGCAAAAGTTCCAAATAAATGGGCAAAGCTTTTAAATCCCCAAGAAAGTATAGTGACAGAATTAGGACTGCAGGATCTGTAAGAAACAACCCAAATAACCTCGAGTAGTTTATTAAACTTTGCTTAAGTCGGTAAATCTTACATTTTGTTATCGTTTTTGGGTCTTCAGCTCGTAGCTTTAGTAAAGAAAGTTATTCATGCTTTTATGAAATATTTAAAATCACTGTGGTGTCTTAGGAGAATATAATACTGTTACATTACACTTTAAACATATATCTCTTGATGTTAATCCCAGCTCTGAGAGTGGGAATGTGTGTCTTTGTGTGTGTATGTGTGTGAATCCAAAGCTACTCAAGACTAACATCGGAGACACACGATAAGTTTAACTGACAGACTAGCTGATGAAATACCAGAGATGAGGCATAAACCCAAGAATTACTCATACACAGTATATCTCAAATACACTCACACACTTGTATAGGACCAGGGCAGGGGTTCAGGCTAATGCCTTCCTCTGAGGTAACTGTCTCCCCGAGGACCACCTGCCCTTTAGCGGCCGGCAGAATTTCTCTGAGCGTCATTATTTCCTCTTCCAGCAGGACACATAGTTTGTCTGAGTAAGCATGTGTGTGTATTTTTGCCCTTTAGTCCTTTTTGTCTGCATGTAGGGGAATGTGTGTATATCTTTGTGTGCATGTGTGTAGTGTGTGTGAGAGAGTAAGACATGTACCCAGGTGCACTGCCTGAAGGTTGGTTGGTGGGGGTAAGAGGGGGGTGTATGTGTGTATAGTGTGAGTCTGTGTGTTGTATGTGAGAAGGGATGACAGGGTGTGTCAGGAGGATTCTACCCCCAAAATCCCAAGACACAAAATAAGGTCAAATTCAAAATATCTTGTCAGGGGGAAAAAAAAAAGAAAATAGAGAGAGAGCTGGAAGGTATTTTTATGTAAATTTAGATTTTCCACCGAATTAATGCGGAATTACAGCTGGAAATTTGAAGAAAACTTGAATGACACAAAACAGTACAGAGCTAATAAATGTTGATTTTACATTCATATGGCATACAACCTTTTTCCATGTATTTGTAATTTGGGAAGCTAGTTGAGGGATATTAATTGTTTGATTACTTTTTGTTTCAACAGATGTTTAACAAATCCATCCAAATATATTTTTCTGCATGTAAAACTATTTAAGACTCTGATTCATGCTTAAATTTAAATTTGCTACAAGCTGCAGATCTTGCCTTGAAAGACACTTCTGCAAATCCTTTTTTTTTTTTCAAAACAATGCTTAGCTTTTGCTGACATGGGAGTTGATACATTTTGTGATCCAAAAAATAAAATACAAATTTCTCAACAATGGCATTCAGGCAGAACTGAAGTGAAGCAGAGTGGAACGAGGCAATTTTGTGAATGAGACAAAGACAAAGAGAGAGCAGGGAGACACCTGCAAGGCCCTTCACCTCTTCTACTCCGTTATTTCGTTTAGCCCTCTGGTGATGAGGCGTGTGTGTGTGTGGGTGTCAGTAAAAGCTTGCAAAATTGGAGCCGTTTCTCTCACACACAGACTCGCACACACAAACACACAAACACACACGCACACACACACAGAATGGTGTCTGAATATTTCTCAAAACTAAGGCGTTGCAGAAAGATCGTGTGCAAATATTTGTTTCTCTGCCTGAGGTTCCATCTGAATAAGTCATCAACTGGAAACCGTGTGTGACGTGTGAACATGGACGTATCTGTTTATGCTTTGTGTCTTGTTCTGTTTGGACAGATCTATGAATTGCAGCTCGTCTTGTCATAAAACAGAGGAGACGTTCTTAAAATGTAAAAGCTTGAAAAAAGAAAGAAGGGACGGTTAGTGTTACTGTTAGCTTGTCTTTTCAACTGGAATAATGATTATAATAAAACATGATGTAGAAAAATAAAAAAATAAAAGATGCAAATTATTCATGTTTTGTGGAAGCTCTTGTTTCTTTTCAAAATATGTTGTTGGCACAGATTTTGCTGCTTGATCTAAGCCATCACAGATGTGTCTTGATTAATTGGACCTTCTTATTATCATACTGCACCGATCCCTCATGATGTCATTAGGGCTAATTTTTGTAGTGTTTTTTTTAAACAGTTAAATAAGAGAATCAGACCTGAAAATGATCTGGATCCATGTGCTGCCTTTTTAAAACCGGTGCTGCTTTTACCTCAGAGCATTTCCACTATATTTGAATGTAACTCAATGCATTTTTCATTTTGCAAATATTAATTTTAAACATGTTCTGCCTTTTCTTAAATCTCAATAGGGAACACTGCCCTACATTGAAAATCGTCTTTCATTTCTACACAGCTGTTTTAGTATGTTTCCAGCCCTCACTGGCAGACTGTTGTTAAATGATTTCTGGACACTGCTCCCCACCCTTCACCCGGCCTGGGTGGGCCTGTCTGCAGGGTGCCAAGCAGGGTGTCTGTGGCCAGTGATGTGAATTGACATGCTGTTTAAAAATGGATCCGTCTGAATAATTCAGTCTGTTATTTTAGTGTCAGTATTGAATGGTAATGTCTGGTTGTCACGGAAACATAGTCCCATGATCCTTAGGCCGCAGCTGAGTCCCCCGGAAGAGAGGAGAAAAAGCACACGCCCGATCATTTTCTGCAGAGAATGAGCTGAAAGTAAACACCGTCACTCCAACTCAAAATGTTTCTCCCTCTAGATACAGAAAGAACAAGAGACAGGGTCTATTTTTATATGAGCAGGAGTAACTCTTTATAAGTTCTATAAAATATTACGGTGCAACTGGCAGAAGGGTGTAGATGAAATACAACACTTGTCTGGAACTGATGAATACATACAGGCAGTTCTCTGGCTTTGTCGTTCTCTTTCTGTCTATCTCTGACTTTTAAACACACATACACACACACGCGCGCACACACACACACACACACACACACACAAACACACACACACACGCAGGAAGGGTCCCGGGGCTCTATGGATCTCCAGTGAGACATGAACACATGGAGCAGTCATCGAGCCTCCAGCTGCTGTGGAGTTTCTTTCTGTGCTGAGAGAGAGGGGTTTCATCTGCAGGCCTGCCACTTCACTCAGTACACACATGTCTGCAGAAAAAACCTCATTGTCAGTAAGCTCACCATGTGCATTTGTAGGCATGCCGGTGGGTTGCATGTGTGTGTGTGTGTGTGTGTTTGAGTACAGTAAACATTTCTTTGTGAGCGGCCGAGGCAGAAAACCGGCTGTGAGAACAGCTGGGGAATCAGACGATGATTCTTTCTTCCCTCCTAAACGCTGGGATTTACACGCTGCCCAAAGCCCAGACACACACGCTTCTGTGCCAAGACGAACATGCATATGCATAAAATCATGCACACAAAGGACTCACTTGCACAGATTGCTTCATACATTTCAGGTCATTCCATCATCTGTTAGTCATTTTTCATCCTAAGCTCTTCACCTTAAACAAACTGTCACAATACACTCATTGACTTATTCATAGAAAGAGTCTTGTGTACAAATTGGTTCATGTTCAAGCAGCTTACTTTTGATATGACATGCTACCTTTTGTTCAGATCATAACACGCTCACTCTGCAGCATTTGAAGCCTTATTTGATTAGACAAATTGACAAAGTCAGCGCTGTGTTTTCTTCGATAAGCAAACACAGAGAAGCGATGTAACTTTATTTCCCCTTTACTGTCTCAGGACAGCATTTTTTTCTTACTTTAAGTGTTGTAAAATACTTAAAAGCAAAGCCGTTGTGTCTACAGTGCCAGAAAACCCGTGAAATTAAACTCTGCTGTCTCTGTGTCACATTTACACAGAATAAATGTTTCAGTCATCACCTGAGCTGCAGTGTGCTGAACAGAGCAGGTCTTAATGCCAGTCAGGAGATGTTCAGACATTGACTCCAAATCCCACCGTCCCTATCGCGCTTTCATCCCTACCTGTCAGAAGATGAGAGCTCTATACACCTGTGACAACCTGTGCTGATGTGTGTATATGTTTGTGTATGTGTTTGTGTGTGTTTGTGCCCACTGAGGAGCATGCTGTGCAAGCGTATTCACAGCCCATGTTTCTGACAAGCCTAATGAATCTCCAGAGAACCGCTACCTGCCAGCTCGCTCTTGTTCTGTCTTGTCTTCATTGTTCTCTTGCTCTGCTTTCTTCTTCTTGTTTTCTACCCCCTCCTCACTGTTTGTGTGTCTCAGCGCCGTGGGTTCCTCCATCAACTAACAAGCTTTTTAACTATTTAGGGTGCACCTCTGACATATCCACATGAACTCCCAAGGAGGTAAATGGTGCGAGATAGACGTTGGTGTTGTTTCCGATGTAAATTACATGAACTTTAATCCAGTTGATGTATTGGTCTCTAAACTTCTTCTGCATGTAAGGGGGTACCTCCGTCAGTGAGGAGCCTTTAATTATACTTAACCATGCTGTATTAGTCATGCCTCAGCTCATCTTGTCTACCCAAAATCCATTACCTATGCCTGAGGAGGCCTTGTTAGTTCACAATTGAGCACTAATTACACAACATTATGATACATGGGCCTCATCTTGCTGTAATTAGTGAAATATAGTCGCTTTACATGAGCAGGGAGGCAGAAGAACAACGATGGTGCAAAACAAAACATTCAAATTCACTCAGTCTACCATCAACCTTACACGTCCTTCCATAACACACACACACACAAACACACACATGTCTGACGTGGTTTTCCAAAGTTGTGACTGCATCACTGATCTGTTGCCTAGCATAAATCAAGGGGGGTAGGGGGGCACACACAGAGCATGAGTAATGAAACGCTTCACACTCATTTGGCTTTTGCACTTCAAATGAGATTGGAGCAGTGCAGCTTCTAAAACACAACCATTAGATCTATAATGACTCCACAGCCTACTCCCCGTGGACGGACAGACACACACACACACACACACACACACACACACACACACACACACACACACACACACACACACACACACACACACACACACACACACACACACAAGCAGCACCGTCCCAGCCCCCCAAATAGTCTATGTATTATGCATTCCACCCATCTGCCACTCTGTGAGCACTCTATCCCAGGGGGAGATAGGGGAGGGGGTAGAAGAAGAGAGGGAGGCTCTCACAGCTGGATGCAGAAGAAGGAGGGGAGGATTGCTCTCTCGCTCTCTCTTTATCTCTCTCTCTATCTTTCTCTCTCTCTCTCTCTCTCGCTCGCTCTCTCTTTCTCTTTCTCTCTCTCTCTCTCTCTCTCTCTCTCTCTCTCTTCTCTCTCTCTTCTCTCTGTATATCTGTCAGGTTGCTGGAATGTCAGGGGCTCACCTGTGTTTGGGATTTTTCCTCACAGACAGGTATGAGCATATGGCTCTGGAGTATGAGTGATTTATAGATGCCCATACATTTACTGTGTGTGTGGGTATGTATGTGTGTGTGTGTGTGTGTGTGTGTGTGTGTGTGTGTGTGTGTGTGTGTGTGTGTGTGTGTGTGTGTGTGTGTGTGTTGGGGGGGCTGTTACCACTGGAAGACGTTAAGATGACCATCTGTAGCTGATTCAAAATCTCTGAAAAACTTTAGTGTGTGTACGTTCAATTGTGGGAAAAAGCACACCAACAAAGTGTTTGAATGTAAATGGGAGTGAAAGGAGATATGTGTGTATTGTAATCAAAATGGGCACAACAATGATAGAAGAACAGTTTTTCAGATGTAAATGTTTGATTATGTCCCATGTTTGAAATGCACTCATGTTGACAAGAAAAAACACTTTTTTTCTTTAAAAGGGGAACTGATTTAATCACAAGGCGTCTGCTTATATACGTCAATGTTAGCTGGCAGATCAACTGACAAAACAAGTTTCAGTGCAGAGCGAGCTGCAGGCGAGAAGGGAACAGTTTTAATAGCGCGTCTTTGTCTCACAGCTGCCAAACATTCACCCTGACCAAAACCAAACTGCAACCCCATGATCCTCATCTGCCCCATTACATCCCTCTGCTGTTTCCTTCTCACTGCTATGTGTGTGTGTGTGTGTGTGTGTGTGTGTGTGTGTGGGGGGGTGTGCGTCAGAGAAAACAGAGGCTTCCTTGTACTGTGCTGTCTAATGCAGCTGTGTGAGCTTCAGATGTTTTCACACAAAGGATACAATGATAGATAAGGGAAATGTAGAAGGAGAGGAGGACGGTAAAGACAAAAACGATGACAAGATAGTGGACAAATAACAGTGGACTTTGTCAAATGTGTCACTATTGTTTACTTCAAATTCCTTGTTACATTGCTGAACATCAATATTTATATATATATATATATGTCCCTTTACAATATTGGAATGGGTCTGTTTCCTTCCAAAGGTTTCTGTGGACTCGTGACTTAACATGACAGGTGTGCTACTATCTGTATGTTGTGTCAGATTTTGTTTTGATCTTCTGAAAAACAGCAAATGCAACTAATTAAAACACAAACCATAACCTGGGTTGTTTTAATAGCGATACTCAAAATAGAGAACCTGAGGAAGCTTCAGGCGAAAGCGTTGTTTACTCCCAATAAAGTTACAGTAAAGCAATTTTCAGCGTGCCGCGGATTATTTCTTTATTTTTCATTGTATGTTCCTGCAACTGAGCGGCACCTGAGAACATTGGTTGGCTGTGTGCGGGGCACCCCATTGGCCATTTCCAGATTTAGCTTCTAGATTTAGAATAGTTTTAACAGACTTAACATGACAACCACAGTTGATTTAAGTTTCCTGTAGATAATAAAGTGATTACTTATGTATGGTAGAGTTGTTGTATGAATAAATCTGCATACATTTTTCAATCTGATTTTGCATAATAATCTATTCCCAAATGTAACCAGTGATTGCAACCGGCTTATATCAGTAAATGCACAATGGCTGACAAGGCCTCCCATCAAGAGGCTTAGAGGGATCCTGTTGTGATGACTTGTTATGCAGCGTTATTCCGTTGCTCTTGTTCTCTCAGAATGTGTTTTTCATTTATCATTCATGCATTTGCGGTATTTTGCTGTTAATGCATTTGTATGAGCTTTGTCCTGCACATTCTACTTTTGCATTATTTTTCAATGTTGTACTTGTTTTGGTGGGTTTGTAAGTGTGTTTGCCTTTGCAGCTTTAAATAACTGTAGTGATAAGCTAGTTGGCAACTGTAACTCTGACTTTCTGCCAGTGTATATGGCCTATTAAACAAGCAGTTTAATGCAGTAAGAGGAGAGGGAGGAATATATTTGGATATTGTAGGAGTGAAGGCACTGTTATCATGTGTTGTACTTTTTCTGATTTGTTCCTATTTTAGTGTCACGATAGTATTTTGGGTTTACGTCAGTTCTAGTCAGTCAAGGAAAAGCAATGGGCTGCTATGGAAAGACCATTCTAAGAGTGAGAGTACATATGGATCAATGTGATAATCTCCACAAAAGGAATTCTCGTTACAATAAATTGAGAGAGGGATAAATGTTCTAGTGCTCTCACCCTGACTCTTTTTCCATTGAAGCATCTGAAAGAGACCTCAGTCTTTGTACCAGATGAATGAAAGTGCAGCACAGGCTGATAAGTTCAAATAAAGTAAAACACAACATGAGTTTGGCTGGCAGTGAAGCTGCTATCAAACAGGCTATTATAGGATAAGGTTTCCACTCGTATTACCCTGGGCTTTGATACCTGGATTTTATCTTTTCTGTTATCGTCTCGTGTTAGGAATATAAACACACACACACTTGTAGTCTCCATTTACCTTTACCACCCTTCAGTTAGCCTGGAATTCTGGGAATTGTGTCTGTGTGTGTTTTTGTGTTGCTGTTGATGGTATGAAAAATGGCTGCATGGATTGACTATGCAGTGATAGAAAGAATCTAAGTCAGTCTAAAATGAACTTAACTAAAATATTAAGGTATCTTTACTTATTGTGCTACTTAAAGCAGCGTTATGTAGGATTTGGTTGGTGCATTTTGGTGCCCACCGAAGTTCTCTGAGTTTCCACAGTGCAGTTCACTATTTAAAACAGGCTTCCTGTTTCCTTTATTCTAATGTGCTTCATAAGCAAGCCCCCTCATTCCATGATATTATTCAATATATTCAGGTATTTTCTAACATTAAGTTAAAAGTTGTCTTTAATTCTAGTGTTTCAATGTGCCATACATTTGTTTTCAACAGTTAGAGTCAGCTGGTGGCGCAGTGGTTAGTGCGCTTGCCCCATGTATGGAGGCTGTAGGTCTCCAAGCGGGCAGCCCAGATTCTAATCTTACCTGTGGCTCCTTTACTGCATGTCATTCCCCACTCTCTCTCTCTCCCTGATGCCCTACTCTATCCACTGTCCTATCTCTCCAATAAAGGCACAAAAAGCCCAAAAATACAAGAAAAAAAAGAAGATAGATAGAGTCAGTAGCTTTTTCCTGAAAAACAAAATATAGACTTGTACAAAAGTAATCAATCATCACTTATGGGCCTCCATACATATGTGATGGAGCCTGTGACTGTAGAGACCCTGTCCCCTGTCTGTATTTAGGTCAATGTTCATGTTTTGGTTGGCTATAGGGTTGTTTCTGAATGGGGATTGGATGTGTTTCTTAACTTAGAAATGGGCCATATTACAGTATTTTTACTATTATTGTTTTTTTTTTTTTTAACTTTACTTTTACCTCAGTAACATTGTGAGCAGTAACGTGTTATAACAATGTTGTATTACTTTTTTTACGAACATTTTTGTTCTTTTTCCACCACTTCATGTGTGTGCTCATCTGTGAGTGACAGTGCAACATCTTTCAGTTTCTTTAAGCGCTACAGCCTTTGACATGTGAGCAACAATGCAAACTCTCAACATATACACACTCACACATGCAGAGACAGGTGTGCATGGAGTTGCGAGAGCCATTTGTTGAATGACGGGTTGTTTGGAGTCGGCGTGATGGGGTGGGGGGTGGAGAGAGGTAGAAGTGGAGAAGGGAGGCAGAGGTGTGGAGGTGAAGACAAGCTGGACGTTTGGAAACAGACTGTCTTTGTGCCTGAGGCTCACTGAGTGAATGTGTGTGTGACGAGGCAGAACAGCTCTGTAGAAGTGTGTGTGTATTTGGTTTTGTGTGTGCCTGGATGTGTGTATTTCAGGCTCCTCTGCTCTCAAGTCTCAGCTGTGTGTAATTGATTAAATGAATTAGTATGAAATATGGAATTAAACAACATGGATCGGGTCATATGGTATCCAGATGTGTGTGTGTGTGTAGGTGGATGGATGATTGGAATGAAATATGATATTAGTCATAATGAATAGCACCATATGCACACACATAATTGAATTAACTGTTCTGTGTTCATGTAAATGAAACGTTCATCTGCTTCCTACTCGAGAGAGCTAACAGGTCACAGAGGTTTAACTGTGAGATAGCTGCTTTTTAAATCTGGTCTCAATATCTCATGTCCAGGTTGCACAGCTGGCTGGAAAATGAAGGGGAAAATACGCTTTTAATGTCTTAGTTGGTTTTATTTTAGAATAAGTTATGAGCATTATTTCTCCATCTTTGTGGACGTGAGAGAAGTCGCCGTCCTCCAAAAGATATTCTCTCCCCCATTTAACATTTCGATAATGGTGGTATGGACACACTTCAGGTATAATATGGGGCATTTCTTGATCAAAATGTCTTATAAAGGAGATTTCAATTATATAATGTGTTCTTTACATTTGTGTACCTACATTAACCCGACTCTTTCCTCATAAACATATCTTTGTAATTTGGTCAAAGGATACTGTATACTGTGTTTCTCTTATCCTGTCTTCCAAAGACCAAACTGATTATTTTCCACTACTTTATGTAGGTTTATAAAACTGCAAAGACATTGTTTGTTGGGGATGATTGTGCCCTTATTTAACAGTCAACAGCAGATTAACAATCATATTTAAATATATTTTATTATATATCTTAAGAAGCAGAAGTCCCCTGTTTACAGGACAGTGTTACTCTGTTATTGATACTAATGCATTAACATGAATGCAACACGTAGTGAAGTGAATATTCTAACTATTTATTCTAGTGTACATTTCTCAATGCTTTGAGAAAGTGATCATAAATTGAATCTAAAAAGTATCAAGTAAATTCAGCTGTGTAATGAATTATAAAGAAGTAGAAAGTTAATGTTTCAGTCTCTTAATTGAAGTGGAGTTGAAGTATAAAGAAGTATCTACTGGAACTGCCTAAGAAAAGTGACAGTACTTTACTCATGTAGTGGCAGAGGGTCAACACAGTTAAGACAGTTACTCATCGAAACTGTTCAGATTCTGTTTGAGTTGCTCATATCATTTCTGTTGGACACATTTTGTGTCAAACCCTTGTGTGTTTACTCACACAATCAGCAGCAAGTCACACAAGACAGCGATGTGAGCGTGCATACTGGTTGAGTCATTTACAGTGAAAGTACCTGGCTATGACACACACCACATAAAATATCAGCCACAAAGACACTCTGTTTGCTGTACAACACACACACACACACACACACACACACACACACACACACACACACACACACACACACACACACACACACACACACACACACACACCATACAGTCACATATTTTCACACATATGGACATATACACATACGAGCAGGCTAGTGTGGCACAGCAGGTCGGGGGGGGGCAGAGGATTACTGCTTTAGCATAAACAGTCCTGCATACACAAGTATCCGAACAAGCTTCCAGAGAAATACAAGAACAAACACAATCTGCATCTGTATCTGCACAATTAAGAATAAAAAAAATAATCTAGATGCATGGATACTTCAGAACTATCTTTGAAACCTTTCCAGCTCAAGAATAGAGGAGTTTGAAGGTTTAACTTCTCTGCAATAAAAAGTTAATAAGAAATCAATTCAACAACTTGCAGAGAGTTATTCATTAATGAATGATAGTGTAGGTGACAAGAACAATAGCAAAGGCACTGCTTATGTTGAAATATAACAGTGTGCAGTGTTCAACGTCTTTAAGGCCGGAGGCTGTTTACACCGTCTGCTCCCCTCCTACCTCCTGCAGCTCTGACTGTTCAAATTTACGACTGTTACCGTGTGAACAGTTTGGTGTCTGTTTATGTCTGGACTGTTTTCAGTCGCACAGGCGCTCCCTTTACCTTTACTATGTTTGTCTTTTTTCAATTAAGTTAGGAGAGATAAACGTTTTCCTATTGGATGCAGAGGAGGGTTGTTGCACAACTTGTTTCAGCTGCAACATCATTAATTTTATTAAAGTTAAAAGTTTGATGAATACTTCCAGAGGGTGTCATTAGAAAGTTTATAGCAAGAAATCAAACATGGAGTTAGCCATTAAATGGATAGTGAATATCTGCCCAATTAAGAACTTTTCTCCTTGAAAAATATCAAGCTCATTTGGACAGTGGATCAAAGAAATTAGAGACTTCATGCAGCAGAATGATGTCTGTGAGGAAAACAGGAATTCATCCTGTATTAAAAGTGATCAATTCCAGGGTTGCAAATCAACATGGACTCTCCAGATTATTGTGTTATTCTCTGTTTTTATCTGTTTTGTTTTTGGTGTGGGTGCATGAACATGTGCAGTCTCATAATGAGCAAACATCATAAGAATTAAATAATTGGAGTTTTGTTATGGATGGATACACTAATCAATCAAACTAAGGGGTCAGGAGAGGCATGGGGGTCGGCGTGGGCATGCTAATCCCCGGTGGCGCAGACAAGTTCTCGGGAAGTGGAACGCCCCCTCTCTGCCGGGGAAGGAGCCGGAGCTGGTGCGCTACCAGCTAGATATAGTTGGGCTCACCTGAAGACACAGCACCGGTTCTGGAACCAAACTCCTGGAGAGGGGCTGCTCCTCTCCATTTCTGGAGTTACCAAGGGTGAGAGGCGCCGGGTGGTTGTGGGGATACTCACAAGAACCCGACTCAGCTGGGTTGGAGTTTTCCCTGGTTAACGATAGGGTTAACTCTCTGGGACTTCAGGTTGCTGAGAGGAAAGCTCAGAGGTTAAATGCACCCAACAGCAGTTTGGAGATCACGCCTTTCCTGGTGTCTCCGGGTGGGGTCCTGGAAGTGGATCCCCCTGGGGACTTTGTAGTTCTACTGGGGGACTTCAGCGCTCACATGGGCAACGATGTAGACACCTGGAGGTGTGTGATTTGGAGGAACGGCCTTCTTGATCTGGACCTGAGTGGTGTTTTGTTGTTGGACTTCTGTGCTAATCATGGATTGGACGTAACAAACACCACGTTTGAACATAGGGATGTTCATGAATGTACCTGGTACCAGAACACCCAAGGCCAAAGATTTGTAGTTGTTTCTTTAGATCTGCGGCCGTATGTTTTGGACACTTGGGTGAAGAGGGGAGCAGAGCTGTCAACTGACCTGGTGGTGACTTGGAACAGATGGCGAGGAAGGCTTCCGGAAAGACCTGGCAAACCCAAAAAGTGCTGGTGACTGGGGGCATTGTTGGGCAGTGGAAGGAATACTTTGAGGAACTCCTGAACACAGGCAACACGAGGTTGGCAGAGGTCACTGAGGCAGTTAGAAGCTCCTCAGTGGCAAGGCGCCAGGTGTGGGTGAGATGCGACCCAAGACGCTAAAGGCTCTGGACATTGTTGGTCTGTCTTGGCTGACACGCCTCTTCAGTGTTGTTGATCCAGTTCGGGGGTCCTCAAAATCTCATCTCTGCTTTTTGCAGATGATGTGGTTTTGTTGGCTTCCTCATGCTGGGACCTCCAGCAGGCATTGGGCCGTGAGATTGACAGACGGATTGGCTCGGACTCAGCAGTAATGCAGGCGTTGTACCGGACCACTGTGATGAAGAGGGAGCCGAGCCTGAAGGCAAACCTCTCGATTTATCATTGATCTTTGTTGCAACCCTCACCTATGGTCATGAGCTATGGGTAGAGAATAAGATCGCAGATACCAGCGGCCGAAATTAGTTTCCTCCGGAGGGTGGAGAGGTTAGAGATAAGGTGAGGAGCTCGGACATTCGGGGGGAGCTCGGAGTAGAGCCGCTACTCCTTCGCATCGAAAGGAGCCAGTTGAGGTGGTTTGGGCATCTGATTAGGATGCCTCCTTTTGGAGGTTTTCAGGACATGCCGAACTGGGACACCGGGATAGACCCAGAGTTCGCTGGAGGGATTATATCCCGCCTGGGAAAGCCTCGGAATCCCCCAGGAGGAGCTGGAAAGCGTTGCTGGGGAGAGGGAAGTCTGGGTTGACTTGCTGCGCCTGCTGCCACCGCGACCCGACCTCGGATAAGCTGAAGAAAATGGATGGCTGGACATCTTTATTTATCCCACTACCGAGGCATTTAGTTTGGAGAAGCTTGTGCATTAAAAAAAAAGACACTAAGACAACAGTTAGCCTATAGTATAATAAGAAGGAAGCCTATTGCCTTCTACAATATGGTTCCTCAACCATCAAACATTAATCATGGAAGTTGATTTGCTCTGGACATATAACATGATTTTTATGTATTCGGTCTTGGATAATGAAGAGTGTTTATTTTATCTCTCTGTACAAACAAAGTTGGGTTACGGGACAGTTTGTGACTCCAGTGGAATCTGATTAAAATATTTGAGCTAATTCACTTCAAATATTTGTCTCTTTTTTTCTACACAATAAAGCAGTTCTTAAAATGTTTAAGACAATAATGCTTATGATGACTATAGTGATTGATTGTGGTTATCATTTGAAATATAAGTTGCTGTGGGAGGCCTAATAGATAAAGCAATAGTAGCACCCTAAATGTTTTAATAGACATCGCGATAAGAAACAAATTCTATCTCGTCTCGATCAGCCAAATAAAAATATTGGCAGCACAACATCGGAAAGCCATTATTCCCGTCTGTTTAAAGATTGAATGGCATCTCACCAACGTTTTTCTACTTTTATCTGCTGCTTCTTCATTTAGGCCTACTTGTTAGACCCTCACTCTCTTTCTCCCCGTGTGAGTGTGTATGGTTGGGGTTGGTAATAGGCGGGTTTTCCGCCAACAGCGTTTGGTTGATTCTCCATTGATTTGTCGGGGGAGCAGTGGAGGAGGAGGAGAAAGTGAAAGGGGAGGAGTGGAGGAGAAACCCCGGCCTGCTGAGGAAGAGAGAGAGATGTGATTGTGCGTGTTTGGGACGAGAAAGCAAAGCACGGAGTGATCCCAATCGAGGCAAAAGTCCACCCGTGGAGGTCGTGCACTTTTATCACTTGCTCGCGTGGATTTGTCAAGTAAAAGTGTTGTCGGAGGGACTTCTGCGTCTACTTTGTTTTTCCTCTCTTTGCCTTTCCTCCCCCTCCGCCCTGCATTCCGCGGAGCAGCTGTGTTTTAATGCCCCTGCGCACCCGAGGAGGAGAGGAAGGAGAGAAGAGTGAGGAAGAAGAGGAAGAAGAAGAAGAAGAAGAAGCAGAAGAAGTGAGAAGGCCTGGACACCACCCTTCCTCGCCCCTCGAAGGTCTGTGCTCTCTCCCCTCCTGGCCCTGCATGGACGGGGATGGGGAGAGCCGGATGCTGTTGCCGCGGGGCTGAGCGCCTCGCCTCCCCGTCTCTGCTGCGCCGTTTCCGGCCACTGCTGCTGCTGATCATCGCTCTCTGCTGCGGAGCTCACTTAGGTAACCAACTACACCGCACCACTGCAACCACTAGTGTCATTAGAAACTAACGTGCAATTTTACGCACTTGGTTATCCAAATACGCACTGATTACTGTTTGCTACAACAAGTACACCAGTAACAACATTCCCCTTCAGTCTGTTACATTAAACGTCATCAGAGATACTTTATTAGTTATTAAGTGTTAGTAATCATTGTGTTGGGCCAAGTACTGCCTGACAATGGCTCTCTCTCCAGCGGCAGTGCAGCAGTATGTGGACGGATCGAGTTTCTCCTCCTCTCTCCTGGGCCGTCATTCTCCTGTCTGCCCCTTAATGGCTCATGGAGGAGGGGAAGAGAAGGGAAGAGTGGGTGACTACCTCTCCTCATGAGCAAAAATACAGCTTCAATAAGAACACTAAACTGAAAAAAAAAACATAATCCATCCCATGTGGAAAAAGATTTTGCAAAGTTTGCTTCAGGGCTGAATTGTGTTTTAAATCTTACACCTGATTTTGAATGCGCTGATGTCCACAGTTGCATGATGAGAATCACAAAAAATCCAGCATCAGAAATGATTTAAAAAGTTAGAAAATCTAGAATCTTAACAAATGAGCACTAAGAAAGCTTTTCTGAACAGCAGCCTCCTGTTTCTGTGATTGTTAATGTTATTATAACTACAAGATTAAAGCCAAATACTGGACGGAAAAACAAAGAATTAAATTCAGTAGAAATGTGTTTATTAAAAATCAAAGGTGTTTGTTAGGAATATCGACACTTAAAATGTCACTATAATTATTGTCAAGTTTAACTGTGACTCACATCATTGCTTTGTTAAAGACACAATGGATTTTTCATCCAGAAGCTGTATATAACGTCCTCTTTCCAGAAGCCTCCTCTGTGTGTTGCTGTGTGTGCAGGGGGTCGGCTGTTGTGGCGGCTGTCTGTTGAGCAGTCACACCTCCAGTAATTAGTTTAACACAGCCCAGGCAGCAGGACAAAACAGCCCCTGCTCTCTTGTGGGAACAGAGAGACCCACTCCACATTAAAGACCCTTTTGGCACCTTCTGCTCCACGTGCGTCATATGGAAAGAATGTGTGTGATTTTTGAGCGTTTTACCAAACAGAATGTTTTTATCTGTTTTAACTTGTACATTTCAAGGTATTTGGGCATATTTCATTGTCGTTCCATGTGTCTGTTTGGACCAAGAGTCTGGAATGTGGACTATTGTTCGCTCTTAGTGTCGAGTGCATGCTGTACTGCTCCTGTGAAGCTTTGTGTCTCTTAGCTTGCAGGTGCTGTTTGTGTGATTTGAGCTCAGTGTGCTAGAGTGCACACAACAAGGTGATCAATAAGCACTTCACAGAGTTAGTCCCTCAGTTTGAGAGATGATCCCAGTAGATCCTCTCTTGATCTCAAGATATCAGAGAAGTTGGAGGCTTGTCGGGTATAGGGAGACAAAGAATCGAAGCCGTCGACCCAAGAGATCCAGCTGGAGGATCTTTTGACCTCTGTCTGATGGGAGTGAGAGAGCCTCGGGAAGTGATGAAGAGAGGTGACCGGGGAATCAGACTGAGAGGGCTGCAGGCTTAAAACACATCAGAGCCCTGCTGTATTAGAATAGTGCTGATGGGAGTAAATGTTTGAGCTCAGGGGAAAGAACAATCTGTAGGAGAAAAGATGAGACCTATGAGATGAACAAAACAGCTGGGAGAATGGAATCGAGTGAGTAATATTGTTTCATACTTTAGAGGAAGTTTTTCTAATGGTGTCTATATTAAAAAACGTACTCCTGTGGATGAAACAAACCAGACTCTAGACGTGTTAAATGGCCCTTGTGTATAATCTCCTCACATGAGGAGTTCTTTATTCTCTATATAAGTCTATTTTCTCAATTCAGTATTCATCAGCACAACTCAAGTTACCACAAATTGCTTATTTGTATGCATGGATTGGCTTTTCTTTTGAAAGTACAGCTGTGCATGCTTAGAAAGGAAGCTTAAGAGGAGGACTTCACAAAGGAAGGATGATGGGACGCCTTCAAGACCAAAATTGTGCTTTGAAATCTACTTGTGCTTACAGGGTCGCATGCTTAGCTTTGTAGATGTTTGGAAACTAAAGCAGATATGCTCTCGGAAAGGTTTCAACATTTATTATAAGCCGCCAAGTTGAACCCAGGTCCATCAGTTTCAGGGTGAACTCCCTTCTTGCTACGTCATCTGTCTCTGAATGAGGGCTTTTGTATGTTTTTCGTGCTGCTCATGATTCTGATACCCTCGAAGAGAATAAACTCGCTCTGATTAGATTGCAAGCGGTATTTGGGTTCTGCAGCTCAGATGGAGGGAGAGAAGGAGGCTGTTGGAGTGCAAGTCAAAGACACAATGTGTCCTCAGTACTCAGACTGTCTGTACAGTGGTTGCTGGCATGGCAGGCCGTCTGTGTATGTGTGTGTATATGGCTTGTGTGGGTTGGTGTCAGTATTTAACAGGCAGGAGAGAGATTCTGAAGCGTTGTGTGAGTGGGGGTCTGTACCTGCACCCCTGTTCTCTAAAACTCAGAACACTACTGCCCCCAAATGGTGGCACTCGACTCCTTCATGCCCCCAAAATCAAATACATGTACAAAGAAGTGTGCTGTGTGCGTGTCAGTGGAAACTTCTGGTTGTTAAGCGATGGTGTGACATTAAAAGAATCTGTTGATTTCAGTGAAAAACACGTTCTCTCTGGTTTTGCTTTTGATCATCCCACCATCTGAAGATCACGAACTGTTTGTGCCTTTTAATGGAAGCACGACTCACATTCTTTCTAAGAAAGCTGTGTGTGTGTGTGTGTGTGTTTGTGTGTGTGCAGCTGCCCATACTCTGCAGAGCCTCTCTCCAGCCTAATCTAATAGGAGCATGCTGTGACTGATGCATTAGGTCTGGTCTCTAATCTCTCTCTCTCGCTCTGACTCCCTCTCCCTCTCTCTCTGATGATCTGTGATATAAAAGGCTGGTTTGACCCTTGTTGAATTCAGAAATGTAGTATTGGATAAAAGCATCAGGGACTTTTTCAGATAAAACTGTTTTTCCAGCGTATCTGTGTAAATGGTAGAACATGGAGTCTTTCGGATGCATTCCTGTGGTGTCCATCTATCAACAAACACAAATATAGTTAAAAGTTCCATTTGTTTAATGCAATTTCATGATCATGGGTTTTTCAGTTTTTGTGTGTGTGTGTTTAAGCTATACACAAGATCACATATACAATGCCCGCAAAAAATGACCACTGAATCTCACTAAAAGTGAACAAGTCAGGTGGTCTGTTAGTATGCACGGCACACCTTGTGTTGTCTTACTCTCTGTGTCTTTTATACTGTTTGTGTTTTGTGTTCCCTGACTATGCAAGCAGTATTATCTCAGTGCTGGTGGAAAAAAAAAAAAACTTCTTTATCTTCTCCCTCTGGCTGCTCTTTGGTTTATTACACTTCAGCTTTATTACACTCACAGAGCAGCCGGCTGATTGATCAAGACTTTCATCCTGCAGCCAGTTCTTTTTCCAATTTTATTAGGTTGAATGTAACAGGCCGGTAGCTTTGTGTGTTGAAGTTCAAAGTCGTCTGCAAGCAGTTATCTTAGTTGTCTTTCATGCACACAAACCTTCAATTCTCAGTGAAATCCAGCTATTAATGCATCAAATGCCTATACTATAACAGATGTTTTGGCTGATTGTCTATCACTGTATTAACATTATGTTTCCAACATTCTTCTGCATCTCTCTCTCCTCAGGTCAGTGCCAGGTTGTCACCCCTCAGTGTCGTATCCAGAAGTGCACCACTGACTTTGTCTCTCTCACGTCCCACCTGACCCCAGCTGTGGATGGCTTCCACACAGAGTTCTGCAAGGCTCTACGTGCGTACTCGGCCTGCACCCAGAGGACCGCCAAATCCTGCCGGGGGAACCTGGTCTTCCACTCGGCCGTGTTGGGCATCTCAGACCTCATGAGCCAGAGGAACTGCTCCAGAGACGGGCCGACGTCCTCCACGCACCCCGAGGTGCTGCACGAGCCCTGCAATTACCACAGTCGAACCCAGCACGCACACACACACTCCCACGTGCACACACACACCCATGCTCACAGCCACACCCATAGCCACTCTCGGGCTGGGTACCTGTTCTGTGGGCTGTTCGGGGACCCACACCTGAGGACATTTAAGGACAGCTTCCAGACATGTAAGGTGGAGGGGGCGTGGCCTCTTATTGACAATGACTATCTGTCGGTGCAGGTCACTAATGTCCCTGTGGTGCCTGGCTCCAGTGCCACAGCAACCAACAAGGTGAGATGAGAACAATAAAAAAGTTTTTGACGTTCTAATTAGTTTAAAGGGCTGGAGAAGTTTAAATGAAAGTAGCTGATGTAATCTATATAATCTCTGATGTATTTTGTGTGTTAGCGAGAAACATTTTATATCATTATTTATAAATGTCCTCTTTTAGATTCATTTTGTGTCTGGAAAACTTTTTCTTCACATTCTACAACTCTATCTCTCTTTCTATCTCTTTTTGTCAGTCAGACTCGTCTGTGTGAGTGGTTGTGTGTCCTTCTTCTTGTAACTGCAGCTGTGTTGGAAACCTAACTGGGTTAATGGTTGCATGCAGCCTGACCTCTAATAACATGGAATGATATGTGTGAAAGGACCCACTGTTTACTTTGTGTGTGTGTGTGTGTGTGTGTGTGTGTTTGTGTGTCTGCAAGTCCTTGTTAGTGTGTGGGTCTCTTAAGTAGCTTAGCTTTCACATATTTCAAACTACTTTATGGGTTAAAGAACTATATCCTTGTATGACAAAAAAAGACACACACAAACATCACCAAATGGATTACAAGCCACACAAGGTGATCTTTGTGGTGTTAAAGGAGCTTTGTTGATGCTTCCCTCGATGATCTAGCCTCTCTTGCTCAGTCGATAGCTTTAATTATTAAAACACATACACACCCTTGCAGACACTTAGTCATGCGCACACTGGCACACACAGACACACATTAAGCAAATAGCAGGTTTGCTAAACTGTGGAGCTGAAGTTTTGACCTTGTGTCAAAGGTGGGGCAAGTTATTAGTCACGATTATTAGGGACACACACACACACACACACACACACAACCACACACACACACACACACACACACACACACACTCAAGCCCTCCAGGCTTAATGGCTTTCTCATTTTCAAGTATACTGGGTTTTTTGTTCGTCATTCATTTGTTCAAGGTTAAACTTAAGTCATATAAATATAAAAAAAGAGAGGCTCAACTTTCAACCAAAAGATGCTAAATTAATTAACTATTCACTTATACGGGATATGATCCTGTTTAAGAAGTTACTTGAAAAACTAAATAAAGTTATTGCCAAATCATTTATTTTGAAAACCTCATCATTAACAGGCTTGCGTCTTTAAAAAAAATCCCTCATTCCCAGGGCAAAGTGTAGTCTTCAAATAGCTTGTTTTTGCCCAAACAACAAGATGTTTTATTGACTAGATGATATACATATGAAGCTAAAAATAGTTGTTCAAATTTTTGTTCAAATAGCTTAATGATTTTCAAACACTGATTCAGTTGTTTGTATAGTTGAATCATTTCTTGCACTGTACGTTTTTCATTAATAAAACACAATTTTGAATTGATCAAGTTACTGGAGTTAACCTGATGCTCTGTCTTTCCCTCTCTATAGGTCACCATCATCTTTAAACCGTATGAGGGGTGCACAGAGCAGAGGGTGTACCAGGCAGTTACAGACGGCCTCCCTGCTGCCTTCGATGATGGGACAATCAGTAGTGGAGACCCCATTCACACATCTGCAGGTGCAGACGGTTCAGCCGGAAAAGTCCGGGCTCTGTGGATATCTGAGCGCAGCCCCGGGCGACATGTGGAGCTGCACGCTGGATACATTGGTGTAACAGTGATCGTTCGCCAGCTGGGCCGCTACCTGACCCTTGCAGTGCGGATCCCAGAGGAGCTGGCTCAAGCCTACGATGCCACCCAGGACCTGCAGCTGTGTCTGAACGGCTGCCCCAGCGGAGAGCGAATAGACCAGGCGGGGCACCTTCCCCTGCCTCTCTCCCCTCCTGCGCTTGGCCTGCAGCTTCAGCAGCTGCGTAGGCCCGAATACGCCTCACAGACACAAGCATCCCCCTACGGTGCCATGCAGGTCTTCGGGGTAGAGGGGGCAAAGGAGCGATGCAGGGAACAGCTGGAGGTGCAGGACATTTACTATCACTCCTGTGTGTTTGACCTCCTAACCACCGGGGATGCTAACTTCACTGTGGCCGCGTACAGTGCCCAGAAAGACATGGAGAGTCTCCACCCTCACCAGGATAGATGGAGGATCTACCCTCGCAGCTCTGCTTTGTCCACCTTGTGCTGTGGTTCTCCAGCTGTCCTGCTGTGTGCTGTGATCTTAGCACTGATGTAAGATAGGGAGCGGGACTCTTTGTGTGTGTGGGGGTGCAGCGCACTAGAGAGAGAGAGTTTTTTTTATGAGCACTGTTACTGATCACTCACCTGTCTCACATAGAGAGGAAGCAGCAGGCTGGACACTTACTGGGAACCAGATTTTTTGTAGAAGAACTGCATCTTACCCTTAGAATCAGTCGTCTGGTGAATAACACTGAACATGTAATAAAGGCTTTTTTAAATCTGTCATCATCTTTGGAAAGGACACTTGACAGAGACACACATGTACCTGAGTGGGTGAAGAGAGTGTGGATATACTCTCTAAACTGTAAATAGCTTGTCTTCAGTGCACAGTGTAATGCCGTAGGGTTTCTTTTTTTGTGTCATTTCATGTGATCTTTCTTTAATACCTCAGACAGAGGATGTTTTAACAGAAGCACTTTATTTAGATTTTTTTTTTTTTTTTTACAAATCTACATCAGTGTTTCTTCATCACTTGCTTTCTCCACCAAAATCGCTGATGGTTCACTTCAGAGCCACCTATAATTTGACTTTTGATCCATTTGAACTAAAAGTCTGTTGAATCCAAGGAGCTGCGATATTTGTTCAAATGCATCATTCTTCCAGTAGCTGATTTGACTCAGCGTCCCCTGTAACATCAGACAATGTGAGTTATCTTTTGAATGTATTGTGATTTTTCTTTAAAGCAAATGCCATTACTTTATGTTGCTCTTTGAGTATGTTGTTTTCTCTCAGTCCTGATTTCAAATATATGTGAATGAGTGTGTGCACATGTGTGTGTGTGTGGCTGTGTCAGTGTTTTTTTATTCCTCTGAGAATCATGTTGCAGGTGTTCCCCCTTTTTTTTTTTGCCTAGAGTCTGTGACAAACAGGCTCAGTGTGTTCTTTGTTTAATTTGAGCCAAAGAAAGTTAATTTATGGTTTAATGTACAAAAAAAATCCAGAACTCACTGTTTAAACCAGCACGTCTCCTCCTCACTCTCTCTGTGTTTAAATGTTTCTACTGTAGACAGTTTTACTCCTAAAGCCAGGATTGAAGAGCTGCTCCTAACTGGGATACATTAAAGATACAAAACACTGCAAACCAGCTGTGTGTTGTGGAAAATGTATACTATTAAATATCTAATAGACCCTTCAGACTATGAGCCTTATAACATGTAACTTTCTGTAGTATTATGCCCCATTTGGTTGGATGTATGAGTTGGTTTTCAGTTTTGGGCATCTTGTGCGTGTCACTTTGGTGAAGAGTGGCTGATCAATGTTGAAATACTTAACTTATTTATGATCGTAGAGTCCTGTAGAGGAAGTGAAGCTCCATATTCTTGCTGTTGGATAATAATTTAAATAATGTCAGATGTGATTGTACTGCCACTTAGTGGTGCTTTGTTGCTATGTCTGTGTTACTCAAGGTGCTCAAAAAAACGGTGTGCAAGCGTTTTATTTAAAAAACAATAAATACAAAATGGTTCAAGTTTCCTTTCTGTTTATTTATGTCACATTCAAGCTAATTGTTTCTTTTTGTAAACTACCAACAATCTTGACTTAAGTCCTCCCAACAATCCAAGTAAGTTGAAAAAATAAGTAAGACAGAGTTTTTCTCAAACATATGCATAGCACAATGTGCGCTAACCCACCTGTCTGAGGTTAAGTTTGGATCAGATACCAGGTCTGCCCTCACAAACATAATCTGTCGTCAACTGTCACAGTCTGCAAACACCTGGCTGTCAGCAAGAAAAGGCGCGCCAAAAACTCAGAGCATTGAGACCTGCTGCTCAGTGATCCTGATAACTTAGCATTGATACAAGATTCAAGTCCAAAACACAGCGTACAAACGTTCTATCAAAGTTAACTTCAAGAGTGGACTGTGCCCAACCCCCTCGGTGACTTCAGACAAGAAAGAGTTTTCCTCTTGGTTTGATTCCTTTTAAGGTCACATGGTTCATCTGTGGGCCTCCTTTTCCAATCATCTGAAAGTTCAAATTCATGGTTAAGATCTTTGAGACACTTACACATTGTGTAACATAAGACACATTTCACACAGTTTGACAACACTATGAAGATAAGTCATAATAAAGTCAACAGATGTATCTCTTACCACTTAATAACAGCGTATGTGGTCATCAACGTGTTAAAGATGATTATTTTAAAGAGAAGCAGCCTCAGTATCAGGACAACCACTGTGTTAGTCCAAACAACCACGTCTGGAAATCAAACCACACAGACCGACATATGAGACAACATTTGCAATTTGAGTCCCCAGGATTTAAAAAAAAGTTTGCTAGAAAAGATTTACCTCCCGTCTCTTCCTCTTCATAGCAGAACTTGTCTTGATGACCTGATTTTATAAAAATGTGTTAATTAAACATTAAGTTACATTTGTTTGTTAGTGTTAAAGATTGAAAAAAACCTCTGGTGTCCTCACACCTGATTGTCTTCAGTCCTACCTACTGAGGATGTATGATGTCTCCTGATCACTTTGGCCCGTCGTCTTTGAGTCACAGAGCAGCTGTACGATGGCCAGTCTCTGCTGGCCACAGTGATGATTGCCACAGCACTGTGGCTGCGATGCTTACTTTTTACAGAGAGTCTGAACGGCGAGCTGGACATGTGACATTCTGATGGTGACCTCCAGTTTACCTCTAGGTGCCCTGTCCTGAACTCAGAGACCATACAGACCAGCATTGTCCAGCCGAGTCTTTCACCTGACAGGTGGACCGGAGCGAGAGAAGCCAGCATGTCTCCCTCTACTCCTCCTGAGGGAAGATGGAGGATCAGGTGAGAAAGGATTAACAAAAAGAAACGATATGCTTAGGCTGAGGTGAGAGCTAAATAAAGGCTATCAACTGGATTAAATGAAACAATAAATGCAAATGAATGAAAAACAGGTCTGTGATGAAGCAATGGTTTAAAATGAGAAGTTTTTAAGATGGTGAAGTAAGAATTGATAATATGGACATCAAACGCTACACAAGGATAAAAAGAGTTTCAGATTAAATCTCTAATGCATTGAAACATAATCTTCTAGATTTAACTCCAAAAATGTCAACGATTTATGTTTGTGCTTCAATATTTCTTAGGTTTTGGAGATTTGAAAGCCTTTACTTAAGTAGAAAAAGTTGTATACTCTTTATATTTTCTCTGAATTTGTAATAAAAATACTTCAGGAATGATTAAAAACAAGACTATTTTCTGATTTTGGTCTTTACAAAAGAAATGTTTTGCATTTACTTGATGTTCAACTCAAACATGTTGGCCGTGTTTTTAACAACGATTAAAAAAAGATAACTTTATTTTTTTTGCATATTTAAACAAATAACACAACATGGTTGTTATTAATAAATTGAAATGACTTACCTGTCCATAAATAGATAATAGGAAGGTAAAATAGTCCGCTGTGAGGCTCAGTCATGTCTGAATTGTTTTGAGTTGCTTCACTGTTTACAGTTTGGTGTGTGCGTGTGTGTGTGTGTGTGTGTGTTTGTGTGTATATGTGTTTGAGTACCTTGTGTATTTGAGTGTGTTAGAAATGGGGGCAGGCAGTTTGGCTTTGCCAGGAGCATTGCATTGTGGGGGACTGGACTGAAATTCCTCTTTGTTGTGACCTTATACTGACAATGGATACCCCTCCACACGCGCGCGCGCGCGCGCGCACACACACACACACACACACACACACACACACACACACACACACACACACACACACACACACACACACAGAGGGAGAACAATAATGAACAGCAAAGTAACAGACTGTAGAAATCCAGTTGAGTCTTCTGAACAACTGGAGACACACCTGCAAAAGCTGTTAGATCTGAGGTAAGAGACTGATAATATCAACACACACACACACACACACCCCACACACACACACACACACCACACACCACACACGCACGCGCGCACACACACACACACACACACACACACACACACACAATGTTGACTGTAGACTAAAGTGTGTGACATGTGTGCCAGTTGAAATGTACTATTAAACACTTCTATAATATTTAACTTTAATTCACAGGTGCACTGAGACATGATCTAGTAGTCATTTAAAATATTAAATATGTAGGCTACAGTATATTTTTAAGACATACTTAACTTGTATTTCTCCCCCACAATCACATCCTTACAAATGCGCATTTATAGTTTGTCTGCTGTTGCAGTGGGCGGGAGCTGAGCTGAAAAGAGAAAGTGAAAGTTAACATCAGGAAGAATGATAAAGCAACGATGATCGAGGTAAAAGCTTTTTGATAGTTGTTTGTGCTTCATTTTCATAAACCATGACCTCTGGAGCCGATCCAAGACACAAGTGACTTTACTAACTTCGTACTTTATAACACGTGTTCGACTTCAGGTGAATTTGTTGTTAAAGTTAACACAGTCTTTATCTTGTCAGCCGCTGCATGGACAGCCTCATTTGAACTCCTGTAGTTCTGCTCCTGCAGCTGTTGTCACCTCACAGTTTTAGCTGTGTCCTCATCTTGTTTATCCGCATGGAAAATCATGTGGTCCGTTTGTCACATGCTTGATTTCCACAGGCTGAGATGTGTTATGTTTTCAGCCTAAAATCTGAAAGCAGCTCAGTTTGCCAGTAGGCTATAAACTGCTCGCTCAACAAAATGTAGGCTACGTGTGATGCTTTCAATGTCTGAAATTGAAACCTTTGTAGGGAAAACATTTTAAATTTATTTTGGATGAAGTTTATAATACTAAACTTCATGAGTAGTTTTGTTCAGACAGTAACCTTTGAAACCGTAACCAAAGCCATAAAACCTGTATGAAAAAGGTGGGAAGACATCTCATAGTGAGACTCATTCAAATGTTTCAGATTTTAATCCTGTCCTTTTTTCTTTTAGGTACAAGGAACATGTTACTGAATAGATATTTTCCTCCAACCATATCCTGAAGGTGATCAACACTCACCACCACAGTTTAGTCCTTCATCACTCCTCAATTTTGGGATATGACTAAGTATAAGACCAGCTATTAGTTACACCATTTCCTTATTTTTTCAATCAGTGTTGGAAGAACAGGTTCTCTATAATGGTGTTGTTAAAAACATTAGTGCTGTGTGTCCTCCATCTCTGTCTTGTGGGGTCTCAGCCCACCTCTAAAAAAACATCCACTCCTCCTCACCCTGTGGGAGAACAGTCTCCTCTGGGTCCTGATAATCTTTCCTTCCCCTGGAGCCGCCTTCGCCTGCCAAGGTATCCCTCACACTGTGTTTGTTTTATACCCACATGCTGAGTTTACAAGAATATTGCTGAACATATATTTACGAGTGGCTGTATAAAAAACCTGAACATGTACTTTGTCTTAGGTACATTAATCCTCTTCACTACGACCTACTCCTGCATCCAAACCTCACCAGTCTCAGTTTCAATGGGTCAGTGCAGATCCAGATTGATGTCCAGAACAACACAAACTGGGTTGTCTTGCACAGCAAGGGTCTTAACATCACTAAAGCCACCATACTGGACCAAAACCTTGCTCACCTGTCTGACCAGGTAGCTGTAAACCAAAAACTCCTTGTTATCTCTTATTGTTCCTTACATGTCACCAAAAAAATCGGAATCTGAAAATACTGTATGTCCGGTGTTTTCTCTTCATAGGTTCTTCCCGTTCTTTATAACCCTTCCCATGAGCAGATTGGTATTTTCTCCCCGCGGGTGCTCACTAGTGGGCAAAAGTACTTTCTGTATATTGAGTTTGCAGCAAAACTAGCAGAGGGCTTCTATGGCCTTTATAAGAGCAGCTACAGAACCAGCACAGGAGAGACAAGGTGAGAGGAGATCGATTATTTCACTGCAAACTTTATAAATATAAATGTATTACATGTAAGGGCGGGGGGGAGTCCAGCTACAATTGTACGTTTTCTTCACAATACAAGTGTCTTCCAATGTCCCCTTGCAGAAGTTTAGCTTCGTCTCACTTTGAGCCCACAAGTGCTCGAATGGCCTTCCCGTGTTTCGATGAGCCGAGCTTCAAGGCCAAATTCACGGTTCGGATAAGAAGGAATCCAGAGTTCATCTCTCTGTCCAACATGCCTGTGGTGAGTTTTTAAAATAGTAACAATAAACATTTTAATGTTTGGATAAAAAGGCTGCAGTGAATTGTTGATGTATTTCAGGTTAAGACCGTTCATTTCAATGATGACCTGCTTGAGGACCACTTTGATGTGAGCGTTAAGATGAGCACATACCTCGTGGCTTTTGTCGTCTGTGACTTCAAATCCGTCACTGCAACAACATCTTCTGGGGTGCAGGTGTGGTGCCTCTGCCATTTCTTAACTTCTTAAAACCAATATAAGGTTTTTTACAGGTGGGGGTTTATATTCCGCTTTGTATCTGTAGGTTTCCATTTATGCTGCCCCTGAGAAGATTCAGCAAACACACTATGCCCTGGAGGTTGCTGTCAAAATGTTAGACTTCTATGAGGAGTATTTCAACATTAACTATCCTCTACCAAAACAAGGTACTCTTTGTTCAGCCACACAGCATTTCTTCTTTTTTGTTGTTGTTAATTATTTTTCTGTTTCCCCTGCCTTTCTTCACTGTAGATCTGATAGCAATCCCAGACTTTCAGTCAGGTGCTATGGAGAACTGGGGTTTGACCACCTACAGAGAGACCAGCCTTCTTTTTGATCCCCTCACATCCTCTGTTTCTGATAAACTCTGGGTTACCATGGTGATTGGCCATGAGCTTGCCCATCAGGTGAGAGATATTACATGCCTGTATAGTTTTTGAACTCCATTATGCTCATGTGAATTTCAGGAAGAGTGCAGAAAGTTAACAACACTCTCTTCTGTAGTGGTTTGGTAACTTGGTGACCATGGTCTGGTGGAATGATATCTGGCTCAATGAAGGATTTGCCCGATACATGGAGTTCACTTCAGTGGAGGCCACGTACCCTGACCTTAAAGTAGTAAGTGCTTTATTTAAACAAAGTTGTAACCAATATCAATATAAGCTGATATTCAGTAAATCAGGACCTCAAGAGTGATATTTCTCTTATATCATTTCTTTTATACAACAGTTATACAAGCAGTAAATAGTTGAAAAAGTAATAACGACAGATCAGAAATTCTAAAAGTATCACATCTTAACTGAAAGTAGACGGTTTCCAAAAAAAAAAAAAACATTATCCTTTACTCTGCTACTTTGTTTGCATCCTTGGATACCACAGACAAGCTACTTTTACATGTATCTACATGTTTAAATTTATAATGCAACCAGTGAAATAACAGTGTGCTGAGTGATTCTGAGATATACTGTACTATCGATTAATAAAGACACTTACAGTCTGCTGTAATGTTAACTGACAGATTCAGAATACCTGGCTTCGGTGTTGTGATACACATTTGTACTCTATCAAATGCATGGAGTGCCTTTTTGTCCATACTTTTTTGTTTTGGAACTCACTGTTGTATATGAAGATTTCTGGATCAATATGAAGCCCTTGAGCTCTGACTGTGTATTCTGTGCTTCATCTTGCAGGAGGAATATTTACTGCACACCTGTTTTGCAGCAGTTGGTCTTGATTCGCTGAACTCCTCTCGGGCGATATCAAGCCCAGCAGAGGACCCCACTCAGATCAACGAGATGTTTGACACAGTCTCCTATGAAAAAGTATGCATTTATTACAACATTTGGGTTACACTGGTTTGAAAGAAATAGGCATTGAGCCTCTTGACAATGACAGTTGCTACTGCGTAACTACAGATCTCTATATTTATTTTTTGACAGAAAATCCCAAGTTTTAATGTTCCTGACTGACAAAATTCATCCTGCCTTGACACAAACCTGATACCGAGTCTCTAATGACCCCTGGATTAAAAATACCTTTTTCTCTCTCTCTCTCTCCCCCCCCCCCCCCCCCCCCCTTCAGGGAGCATGTGTTCTGCACATGCTGCGACACTTTTTGACAGAGGACGTGTTCCAGAGTGGGATAGTACGATACCTACGCAAATACAGCTACACAAACGCACACAATCAGGACCTGTGGGACAGCCTAGCCAATGTAAAAACTCACATTTCATCACTGTGTGGACCTTTTTTTTTTTATCTTCTAGGGTTTTAGATGTGCGTTTTCTTTTTCCTTTGAGACAATAATTTATTTTTACCATTTATTTAGCTCTGGTTTATAAATCAGTGAGACTTGATAGTTCCTACAGGCATGTTATTAATCAAAGTGAAGACCATGTCTGTTGTTATTACCATCGTATGTTTGGTTTATTAGCCCAGAAATGCAATGGTTATTGATTATGAATCCACAGTAACAAGCCATTGACAAATATGAAAGCAGACATGGGATCCTGTGTGATGCATTTTAAATCTTCAGTTTATTTTCTTATTGGATCAAAAGAAAATGAAATCAACAGCTTTCATGAAAGTGGAATATCATAATTAAATTCTAAAACACTTACATGGTCACTTGTAATCTATATGCTAAAATTTTTGCTTTTGTTTTACAGACCTGCGCAGAGGAGGATTTCATTTCAGGGAGACACTGTTACAGCAGCAGCCAGGCCTCAAAAAATGCAGTCAGTTACCATTTAAACTTCAACCACGCATCCCATCGCCCTTAATTTAACCTTTACAACAATAGATTCTGACTTTGTGGTTTTTGTGTTAACACATGTTGATCTCTAATTGTCTCCTACAGTACCTGTTTGCAGGGGAACACCTGGACCTGACTGCCATGATGAACACTTGGACTCTGCAGAAGGGGATTCCTCTGGTGAGAGTAAAGAGGGCGGGGTCTCGCCTGCTGCTCAGACAGGAAAGGTTCCTGAGGACTGTGCTGCCCTCTGACCCCCTGTGGTCCACAGTGCAGCAGGGGTGAGCATGCACTAAACAGCATACTCTTGTTTGTTGGTCTTATCCTTGCATACATTTTAAGCTTCCTAGATTCAAACTTTGCATTTCAAGTGACGCTCTCTTCTCTTGTATAGTTTTCTTTGGCACATCCCTTTAACATACAAGACAGATGCTTCTAGCACAATCCACAGACACCTGATGACAACCCTCACAGGTAACAGCAGTAAAACCTAAATGTCATATTTTAGTCATTTTCCAACTTATAAAACTCAAATACACTGGTAGATAGACAATTAATAAATATGAAGTAAATGCTTTTAAAAAATAAACTTGCTTAATAAATATATTTTATTTGTACCTTCATCAGTGCTTTGCCATCAGTTAGTTAATTAACCTCTCTTTGTTTTTTATGTGTCATATAGACAGTATAAATATAGGGGAGGAAGTCAGCTGGGTGAAAGTCAACAGTGACATGACAGGATATTATGTGGTTCATTATGAGGACAGCGGTTGGGATGAGATGACCAACCTGCTGAGGAAAAACCACACAGCTCTGAGCTACAAAGACAGGACTCAGTTGATACACAACGCCTTCCAACTGGTGACGTAAGCATATATCTGCGTGTGTTAGTGGGTTTGTGTGAGACAACAATAGAGACAGAGTGACCCACAAACCAAACTAATTTTATTATCCCTACTGTACAGGCACATAACCATTTAAATGTGTTCATATATGCCTCTAAAGAGCAGGTCATCTTCCACTGAGTAAAGCCTTAGACCTGATTGGTTACCTGGGGTTGGAGAACCACACTGTTCCTCTGCTCCAAGGACTGGGCTACCTGGAGTTCTTTTACCGGATGGTCGAAAAACTAAACGAATCTGATCTTACAAGGAACCTCGGGGTAAGAAGAAAAGAGTACACAGTTAGAATACGCATCTTAATGCGGCATGCATTCATTTGACATGCTGTTTCTCTTGTTGCAGGTGTACATCCTGAGATTTTTCCGTGCTGTCATTGACAAGCAGACGTGGAGCAACAGCGGCTCTGTGTCAGAGCGGCGGCTGAGGTCAGAAGTCTTGTCCCTGGCCTGCCACCTGCATGACCCTCCCTGTGTGGAGCGAGCACGCCAGAGCTTTAAAGACTGGCTTCAGTCCAACGGCACTCTCAAGTATGTCCGTCTACATTCTATTTCTACACATATCAATATGAGTCAAAAACCTGCTGATATGACTCACATAAACAGCAGCGATTCCTTGTGCCATTCTTGACTGTATAGTTGGATATTTTTTCAAGTCTCTGCTTCTGTTTACCTCAGCTTGCCCACTGATGTGGCTGAAACGGTGTATTCAGTAGGAGCTCAGGGCGACCATGGCTGGGCTTTACTCCTACACACATACAACATCTCCCTCTCTGCAGCTCAGAAAAACACAATTCTGTTTGCTTTGACCTGCAGCACAGACACAAATAAACTACACAGGTACGTCTTCTTTCTTTTATATTTTCACTTGGATTTTGCTGCCACCATGTGGATAAAATGTTGTATTGAACATATGCGAACAGATAGCCTCTCTTTTTGAGACATGTTAAAGAGATGTGGAGGCTTTTTAGGACTGTTAGATACTCAGGCAATTAAAAGATCGGGTGATATATATATATATATATATATATATATATACACATATATATATTGTGTGTATTTCTGTTGCAGACTGTTGGAGTTGGGTCTGGAGGGGAAAGTGATTCGATCTCAGGACCTGTCCTCTCTTATTCTGATGGTGGCCAAGAACCCACAGGGACATCATCTCGCCTGGAACTTTGTCAAAAAGAACTGGGACACACTGGTAAAAAGGTTGGTACTCACTCACTCACTCACTCACTCACTCACTCACTCACTCACTCACTCACTCACTCACTCACTTCTGTCTTCTCTGCAGGTTCCAGTTGGGCTCATCTTGTATCAGACACATCCTTGTTGGCACCACAGGCCAGTTCTCATCTCCAGAAGAACTCACTGAGGTGAAAGTGCTAGTAAAAATTCATTGTTGTTTGCATTTTAAATAGCAATATAATTAATGATAGCCATGGTCAACCAGTTCAAAATGACTTGGAAACGTATCCTAGTGTTTGTACTCAAAGCCTCTCAAGAATGTGTTTCGGTTGACAATTACTGACCTAAACATCTTAGCTTTAAGACACCATAATGTGTGCAATCTATACATGTGTGTTTGTTAGTGTTTTTTTCTAAATATCAGTGTGTTTGACCCTCAGGTGCAGTTGTTTTTTGAGTCCATCAAAGAGCAGGCGTCTCAGCTAAGAGCAACCCAGATTGTCCTGGACAACGTGCAGAAAAATGTCCGCTGGGTTCAGAGAAACCTGGAGACACTGAGACTCTGGCTTAATGAGCAAATGAAGTGAAGACAGCAGAAATAGAAGTGGGGTTTCATGGAAGCCAAAGAGGGGCCCTGTCCACGCAAACCATCTCCCTTCATCTCCAGAGTACTTACATGTATTGTTAAATACTTCAGACAGCAACTACATTTTCATCACGGAAATATTTAAGTTATATTCTACATCATTTGTAGGATAGGATTTATTTGTAGGTTGTAATAATGATAATTGAAAGCTTTTGTTAAATTTGTATTTGTGTGATTATTTGCTAAATATATGTTCTTAATGTAACTGTAGAGTTGTTAGTTTTGAAAGAAAAAGCATCTTTTTTTTCAAGAGAACTTGAATGTAATTGGTAGTACTGTACTGAATATGCAGCAGTAGACTTTTTTATGAGTAGCTGTATACATACCATGGTGTGATGTTTATGTGGGTGTGTGTGTTTCTGTGTAGGCGTGTGCATTGGTGTGTGTTTGTGAGATAGAGACATTTTTGCTTTAATATTGTGCATTTTTAATTCTGGATACATTTTTGCAGTGATGCTTTGGCAAAATTGTTTCTATGAAACTCTCCTATCAATAATACCTTTTTTAAATTAAAATTGAAATAAAATAAGAAAAAGTTCGATTCCAAAGTTGAATCGTGTAATGGATGCTTAATATAATAAAAGGTGAGTTGCAAATCACGGCTCCTTTGTGTGAGTTATGGTAAATGGAACATATGACTGTGTTAGGGAACTATTATGCCTATGTTTTCATTTGTTATGTGTACTTGCCATTCATCATATCAACTGTATGTTCTATAACTAAGACTTGGTTTTAACATGGTGGCAATAAGGTTCAGAATTGTTTAAAGGGTAAAAGTAAAACTTGTAAATAGAGTAAGGTTAAGCTAGAGGTTGAGGTTAAGCATTTAAAAGTGATTTGACTGATTTATTTTTAGAAATTAAGTACGACAAGAAATAGCAAGGAGCCTATAGGCTTATGATGATCTGTGTCCAATTACAATGTAGCCTACCTCTTAAACTGATGTGATGAAATGCACTATCTAGGAGTGTTCATTTTACACTTGTATAAGGTCTGTCTTGTCTTATAATTATGTTGCTTAATGAAAACCAATATATATTGGTAAGAAAGAAAATGATTGAAATGGCGACAAAACTGTCTTCATAAGTATAGTAGGACCTTACAGTCTATGACAGGGGTGGGCAACTGGCGGCCCCCATCAACCCTCAACGTGGCCCTCAGGTCAATTTTTACACATCAATTAATCTGGAACATGAAGAAAACATGACTAAATCTGCCACGAAATCATGAAAACCAGAAGTATGTTCATAATAATATTTGATCACTGGTATATGTTGAGTTAAATTTGAGACATAATTGACTGTAATCGTTTTTGTATCCTACAATTTGATCCTCTGGCAGTGAGAATTAAATGAATGTGACCCTTGCTGTGACCAAAGTTGCCCATCCCTGGTTCTGAGTAGGACACACAGATGGGAGCGTCACAGTGCTATAGCCCCGCCCCCTTGTGCAACATCCAATAGGATTCCAGTGTTGTAATTCGATAGGAAGTTGTCAACAACTGGTTAGAGAGGAAACCAGTGTCATTTGGACATTCGTTAGTTCGCCGAGCATGTTAAAGTAAAATTTGTTGTTCGGTTTTTAATACAATCAAGCTGTCTTCATCTCAGCAAAATCAACATGGGCGACAAAGTTGTTAAAATCCGTTCGCGTTAGCTCACCGGATGTCTTTCAGTCAGTTAACACTGTCAGAAGTTGGCTGGTTGAAGCTAGCAGCTACGTAGCAAACACAAGTACAGTGAAGGTAGTGTTTATTGTTAGTGCGTGACACCCTGCGGTCTGACCGGAGAGAAACAACCTCGTCTGTTCAGCAGCTGTAAACACCACCTTGTTTTGGTCGAGGGCAGCTGTGAGAGACACTCAACCATGGATCCGTTTGACAACCACAGCACAGGTAGGACAGACAGATGATACGAGCTAACAGCGGCAGGCCATAACAAACAGGACAGTAGCAGCAAGCTGGATGGAAGTGACATTTACCATGCTTAAACGACAGCTACCTTAATATTCCTGAGTGACTGGTTTCTGTTTTTTCCCCTCGGAGGATTCTCACAAGCTAACTTAATCTGTGCATCTGTCTTGTGACGGTCCAGCAGGGAGATGATAAAATGTTCCTGAACAAACTCAAACCCTGCAAGCATAAAGGATGGTTTGTGAAGCTTAAAGTCGAGCTAAAAACGAGCTGTGTTGGGACCTTTTTGAAAGAAACACAGTCAGAGTTGTGTGTTAAAACAAAAACAGGAACACAACAGCTGGTAGTATCTGTGTTGTTTCTTTTGTAAGGAGAGCTGATAAGCTGTCTGTCCTCCTTTTTAAGTGTTTTATATTATTTCAGGTTGTTTCCAAACTATAAGAAGCATTCAACAAACCTACAACTACACTCTTTGTTCTTTGTCGTGACTAAGGGATTTTTTTTAAAGTCACACAATAGCATCTTTTTTTTTTTTTTGACAAGGAAAAGATAAGAAATCATCAGCACATGTTTCATTACCTTTTGTTTTCTATTAAAGATTGTATGTCTGCATACATTTGTTTGACTCTGCGGTAGGGTAAAATGCATGTTTTGAGTAAACAGGAAGGCTGCAGATAATGCCTGTCTGTCGTGTTTCCACACGAGTATGAGGAAAGCAGAGGATGGGTTGGTTGTGCACATTTGAAAGAGGGTTTGTTGTGGTAGTCTCGTGATAACCATCACACCTTCTGCTTCAATCATATGTCATCCTGCTTGTATGAAATACATTTCCCCATCATATCACATGACTATCCCACAGCTGTTAGACATTTATTCTTTATCAACTTGGCTTAGCTTTTATCCGTCTTAGTTTTGATCAAATCGTCCTCTGCACATTTATAGTAACCATCTACTTAGCTATTAGCCTATTAATAGACAGTCATACCAGAGCAATGATTCAAACTCAGCGACAGCCCATACAGTCTTAACAGACACGCTGTGCAGGGAAGAAGAGGAACAGATTCAACTCGTGAATTGCTGCAGTCTTGTCTTCCTTTTGGGAAGCCAGAGGTTACAGCAGACTGCTGTTCAACATGCTCAAGGTTTCTGCCTCTTCAATGCCACTGTTGCTTAATGTCGCTTAGTGCTCATGTTGGCTTAATGTTGGGTCTTTGTAGGTATTATAACAATGAGTACGGTCTTTTATCTGCTCTTCTGTAACGTGTCTTGAGATAACATTTGTTAAGAACTGGCGTTATACAAATAAAGATTGAATGAAGGGTCACCTTTGTTTGGCGTCATTGGCTCTGAATGAACACCGTGTATTAAGATTCTCTGCACTTTCCAATAAGTGTGTCAACAGCTGACACTGATAATGTATTGTCTTTGACTTTAAGAGTATGACTGGAATGTGACACGGACAAGAGACTGTCATTGCAGAACATTTTACTACTTTCATTATTCAATTAGGAAGTTGAACATGCCTCTTATTGTTTCAAGAAATGCTGAATAAAGAATCCTGTGGTCACATGGATTTTTAAAAGGCAAGGGCTGACTCAAAAATGAATGCTTTTATACCCTACAGCAATATCATGTGATTTGGCCAGAGAATTAGTGTTTTTCCTACTTTTGCTGTAAATCAATTTTGAAGGAAATGGACGTTCTCTCTAGTCAGATTTTGTAATACCTTGTGCTCAAAAAGGTCTTCAGGTTGCCTGCACATTCATAAGATATAACAAGGCTTTGTGTTTAAAAATGGCTTGCCACCATACTTTGCGACACGTACAAAAATATCCTCACTTATTTGCCAAAAACAGCACCGTCTCCTCTGTGTCAATCATTTCCAGTCAGTTCTCTGTTTCTCTCTCATGTTTGATGAAGGACGAGGGCCCGAAACATTACATGTGATATTCCGTTTAATTCTACTTCATTGGAGCAGCTTCTGGTGTGCGGACTCAATCCTTTTTCTATCTTTGGATGTGTTTCGTCCAGCGCCCAGTACTTTAACTTTCTTGGATGTTCGTGCCTTTTTGACATTTGTGTTTCTCTCTCTCTCACCTCTCATTTCTCCTTTTGAGAATTTGTCGTCTATTTTCACTTCCTCTTTGTCTTGCAGAGCGAGCCAACCTGCCGAGGAACATGATCGAGAACAGCATGTTTGAAGAAGAGCCTGATGTTGTGGATTTAGCAAAAGACTCCTCTGCCTTTCCGGTATGTGCTTTGAACTTGAAACAAAATGTAGATTTGCATCACTAGGCACAAATGTGCTTTGATTCTCAAGGCTGATAATTGAAAAAGATCAGAGGAGACTTGTAGATCAGTATCTGTTGATTGGAGGTTGGCTGACACTTTTTGTTAGATGATGCTCATCTGCGCTCTTTCAGTTCATTACATCCCATATTACTGTAAATCTATTATAGCTGTAGACAGCTTTAAACAAATTAAACCACAGTATGCATAATGATCACACTGTATGGTTGGTGTGTTGAAAGTATTAATATCCTGTTCTTTAGTGCTACCCTGACCTGTTTACCTCTTCCATCCTCTTTTACAAAGGACATAAGATGTCATAAAACCTCATAAACACGGTCTTATAAAATACATAAAAAATCCCCCGCACACTGAAGGGGACTTTATTGTGAGCCAACAATGTGTTTTGTAGCTTCCTCAGGTTCGCCCTGCATCATCACGTGGGCATACACAGATGTGTCAAATTATTAATTGGATTATTCAGTGTCATAACCTCAAAATGATAGTGTGTATCAAAAAAAAACATGATGTGATTAGTACTTTATACATACTTTTTGGTAATAATAATATAGTACATGCTTTCATTTTCAAAACACATGATATAACAGCGTAACAGGAATAACAAGAATATTACCAATTCATGTAATTTAAACAGAGTGAACATTTGTTCCCTTGGTCACCACTACCTGTATCCTCTCTGCAGTCATCTAATTTTATCAGTCGTCCGTGCATTACTTCTCATTATTGCTGTCCCTGCCCTCACTCTCCTCACTGACCTCGTTATCTGACATCTTGCCCTCTGATAATGAATTGACCTGTGAGGACAATCCAGTTATTAAAATCTACGGGAAACACTACACTGCTTTACTGTAAAAAAATAAATCAGTGGCTAACAAATTCTTTCCCCAGACGTTTCCTGCTCTTGACCCAGATGAGGCAGTGTATGAGCCTCGCAGTTCGCGGCTGCTTGTGCGAGGCCTCGGAGAGAACGACCTGGACGAGGATGAGGAGGACTGCGAGTCTTCGGCACGTCTGCTGGGCATGTCCTTCATGAACCGCAGCTCTGCTCATAGATCCAACTCCTCCCCTTACACCAGACAGGCTCCGCCCAGGTAATGCACCCAAAAGGGGTTATCTAATGCGATCTACATTGTGGGATTTCTTTTTACAAAGCAGTGCTGCAAGAGTATTTATCATATATCATTATATACAGTCTGAAGAAATACACATTTTGAATTTAGATGAATGTATCTCAACATTGTCAGTTTCTAACTAACATGTCATGAAAACTGAAAAGCAGCTATTATTTTTGGAAACGTGTCTCACGATAGTAGAGCTTTATTAAGCCAGTCGGTATAAAGGGAAGTAATTCACGCGTGTACTTCTTTGACAAATATTTACAGGGATCATAAAACATCACATTTTGGTGTTGTAGAACAGCTTGCAACATTTATTGCAACAAGCTGTATTCAAAGTGATTTTGAAAACAGTGTTGTCACAGATGAGAAAAAAGAAGCTATTCCATATGATGCCCACAATTGTTGACATGAAAAATCCTGATTATTTTTGAACACTCAACCATTTTAAAATCCAGTAGAGACACCTCCAAACCTGTAAAAACAGAAACCATAAATGTAGTCACATTATTAGGCAAAATGTGATGCAGATTAAAAAAGGAGTTATGAGCCTATATATGGGTACTTTGGTTAAAATTCTATACTTACATAAACATGTCTGCAATCTTTCACACTGTAAATGTGACTAATGAAATGTTGAACTCTTTGTGGTCTCTCAGGTCATGTCCTCGACCCTCAGCCCGCACCATGGTTGTGTGTGTGTTATTCGTTGTAATAGTCTGCTCCATGACCATGGTACTCTACTTCTTACCTGGATGCACCTTTACCAGGGTAGGAAAAATATAATGATGGATTATAATTTAACTCAGGATGCATACATTGCTGTTGGATGATTTTTTTGTTGTTGTGATATCTCATTTCCTTGGCTGACCCCTAACCGTCCGTCCTACTGCAGACGGGTTGTCGTAAGCCGAACAAGACGTCCCCCATGGAGACCATCTTCCCCCTCTCCACAAATGGTGAACTGTTTCCATGGGTAGAGTACCGGCTGCCTCACAGCATAAGTCCTCTGAGCTATGACCTCACCCTGAACCCCAGCCTCGACAGTATGACCTTCACAGGCAGATCTGTTATCAGCATGTCTGTGCTTCATAACACCAAACGCATTGTCCTGCACAGTGCTAACCTCAACATTACCAAAGCTACCTTCAAGGTGAGACATTGTTTTCACTCTGAGCCGTGCAAAGCCCTCCTGACTACATATAAAAATATTTAGCTTTAGCTAGCAACACGAGAAACATTTAAACATTTTGCTTTAAGTTTTCTGTTACATTTTGAGATAATTGTTCTCTCTTCCAGCTGGGGGATGAAGCAGCCAGAGATGTGACCGTACTGGAGTACAAACCCAGACAGCAGATAGCTGTTAATTTTCCTGAGGAGCTGAAGGCAGGACAGAACTGTGTTCTGACTCTGGACTACTCTGCTAACCTGTCACACACCTACGATGGGTTCTACAACAGCTCATACACTGATAAAGATGGGAAAAAAAGGTACATTTCACTGTTTTGTAGGCACAGTATTTTCTGTATACACAACTGAGCTTGTGACCTTTAGTTCAGTGCACGGCCATGTATTAAGGAAACTGCTGGCTGTTCTTTTCTTTTAGGCAGGATTGATCTAATTTGGTGAGTCTGCATGCTCACGCTCATCTCCTTCTTGTCCTCAGGGTCCTCGCTGCAACCCAGTTTGAGCCGCTGTCTGCTAGGAAAGCCTTTCCCTGCTTTGATGAACCCTCATTCAAAGCCACTTTTCTGATCAAAATCAGCAGAAAACCAGACTACATGACTCTTTCCAATATGCCTAAGGTAATGCAACATTAGTTTTATGGTTACAGTGTGATAACAATTCCTGAAACACCTCGCGCTGGCAGCGTGTCCAGAAAAGAGACTATCACGTGAAAAATCCAAACTGGGAGAGTTTGAGAAGGCTTTTGGAGGCAGTGTTTTTTTAGCAGGAAGAATATTTTCTTCCATGTGTTGCTCTGAATAAAGGAACGGCTGAAGCACATTGGTCAAAGGGATACTCTGGAATTGGGTGATATTTATCTCCCTATCTTTGATGTTGTTGTTGTTTTTGTAGTTGTTTAGCACATCAGTTTATAGGCTGTGACAGCAACAGCAGTTTTTCTGCCCCTCCTCCGATGTGATTAGACGGCTTATTTAAGTGTAGCACTTACCTAAAGTTGAAAATTGTTGACCAGAAAAAGGCCCAAAAGGCGAAGCACTCAGCGCAGAATAGAAGCTCAGTTTCTTTGCAATGCTTCTACTGTTTGTAGTGTATAAACAGCACTCCCATGGCCTCAGGAAAACATTTTGGTGGACACACACAGCCTATTTGTTTAACAGGATTTATCCTTCAAACTTTACAGAGAATTTGATTCACAGTAAGCTCTGGTTGTGTTTGACAGCTAAATTTGAAGTTTTAAACCAAAAAAACGATCATAGACAGGTCCCAGGTTTAATATCAGAGTGAAATAGAGTATCTTTTAATACATTGTAGATTGTTCCTAAGCATACAGAAATATATAGTTAAAATAGAAACCTCAGGTGTGTGTGAAGGTTAGCACTGATGCTCATATTTCTGATATGTCAGTTGTTACTAGCATTAGCCTGGGACAGAGCAAATTTAATGATCTGTGGCAAAAAATGTTGGTAATGACCTAAAGGGAGTTTTGTTTTTGGTATTATATGCACAGCCTATTTAACTGATCTCCAAGTCTTGTCACCTGCAACTGATCGGTAATCTCACACCCAGTTTCAATACAGCAGAAAGTCATGTGACTGTGATACTTGTAAATTTGGGCACAATTAAATGAACAGACCATGTTACAATTCACTTAGCAGACGCTTTTATCCAAAGCGATGTACATCAGAGATTAAGTACAACACTAATCCATTCATACACCGCCACCGAAGCAGCAATGCAGGGTTAAGTGTCTTGCCCAAGGACACATCGGACATGTTGCTCAGCTGGGGATCGAACCCTCGACCTTTCGGTTGAAAGGCGATGACTCTGCCAACTGAGCCACAGCCGTCAACACAGCCTGTGCTACTTTAAACTCGCTGTGTTGTTTTCTGAACAGAAAAAGCGAGAAGATGTCAGTTAGTTAGTAACACGTCTTTATATGCTGTGTGTTTCAGGCTAAAACCACACAACTTCCCAATGGCCTGATGGAAGATGAGTTTGAGAGGACCACTTTCAACATGAGCACCTACCTGGTGGCCTTTATTGTTGGTGACTTCACCTCTATCAGCCAAAATGTCTCAGACACTCTGGTAGGTCTGACACAGATATAACTTATTTTCTGCTTTCGATGAAGGCTACCATATTATATATATATATTATTTTAGCTGTCATTAAGATTCTCTTGTTTCTGATAAATCATCATTTAACATCTGTTTGTGTCTTCTAGGTGTCTGTGTACTCTGTGCCAGAGAAGAAGGAGCACACTGACTATGCTCTGGATGCAGGCGTTAAACTGCTGGAGTTTTACAATAACTTCTGTGAAATAAACTACCCCTTCAAGAAGCTGGGTGAGTACACACAGGAAGTTGCACACTATTTAATTCTCCCTCACCTGTTCTTTCTTGTCATCCCTTTTTTACACACCCGAGTTGCTCAATTTCTCTTTTCCAGACTTGGTTGCTATCCCTGACTTCCTGGCGGGCGCTATGGAGAACTGGGGACTCATCACCTTCAGAGAGACCAGTCTGCTGGTGGGCAAACAGTCCTCTCCTCTGGAAAAACAAGTGGTCGCCTCTGTTATAGCCCATGAGCTCGCTCATCAGGTAGTCTTATTCACCTGTGTGTCTGTGAAAACAGCAGATAGTGAGTATGTGCTGTAGGGAGGTCCTCATCTATCTCTGATGATGTGTTTGCAGTGGTTTGGAAACCTGGTCACTATGAGGTGGTGGAACGACCTGTGGCTTAACGAAGGCTTTGCTACTTACATGCAGTACTATTCACTGCAGACAGTCCTGCCGAATCTGGAAATTGTAAGTTTACTTATCAGGTCTCTAAAAAGATATGTACTTAACAGATGAAGCCGTTTGCCTCAATATGTTCTTTAACAGAGATCCCTGTGTTTGTTGACAGGGTAATTTATTCCTGGCAGTGCGATTCAGAGCCTTGGACAAAGATGCACTAAACTCCTCCCATGCCGTGTCAACAGAAGTTAATTCACCATCACAGGTGGAAGAGATGTTTGACTCGGTCTCATATGAAAAGGTACAACTTTATATATGATAGATGGGTACTTTACATTTATGATTTCCCTGAACTTCTATAGCTGTTTATTAGTAAATAATGTCTCACACTGAAGCCTTATCCACATACACACTCCTAAACATTTCTGGAAAGGCAGGCTGCCCTTGCTTCTAGTAAGTACGATAAGTAACGTTTATTTATATAGCACCTTTCAAGAGCAGACATCACAAAGTGCTTCACAATAAATACTCTCCCTGAGTTGTTTGTTGGATCTCAGGAGGAAGACGTGATGTAAACAGAACAACACAGAAGTGGCTGGCAAGGAATCCGACACTATAATGAAAGTCTTTGCCTTTATATCAATGCTACGTGTAGTTCGACACATTCACAATATCAACCAAAGAGCGGAGAACAAAAACATAAGTAAGCTGTTTCATTAAGTGGACAGAGGTTGCACTGGTCGTGTACATTCAGTCTCTAGTAGTGTGCCAGTCGCAGGATCTAAACGTCAACCTCTTTTCTGCTCGCTCGTGGTTGATTTTCCAGAATATTTTCCTGCCGAGTGCTCTCACCCATCAGCTCACCCTGACTTCATGTGGAACATTTACTAGGGGGCTGGCAGGAAACATTGTTTGGTGAAGCTGGAGTGAACCATTTGGCAGTTTGTGGGAACATGCAGCTCAACCCAAAAGCTTCAGGAAGTTTTCAAGAGTTTAGTGCATGTGTGAAAGCACCTTAAGTTATAACCACGGTCATTGCTCTGCTTCGGTCTGATCACAGTTGCTTTGTGTTCTGCCTTTCAGGGTGCATCTATTCTCCTGATGCTGAACGCTTCACTGCCCGGGGAACACCAGTTCAGAAAGGGTATCATTCAATACCTAAAACAGTTCAGTGGATCAAACGCGGACACTAATGACCTCTGGAACAGCCTTACAGAGGTGAGTGTTTGTGCCTTATTGATTTTTTTTCATACAATGGACAGCAGTAGTTTACCTTTTTGGCTGCATCTTAACTTTCCTCTGCTTACTGTCAAAATTACTTGATCTCACATTGGCATGTTTTTGGTTAGTTTAGTGGTCTTTGGTGATTCACTTGGTGATGACATTATTCCATTTTCAAATAAGGCAATTTATACTTTTGCTAACTCTCCGTAACAAAGGAAGAGCCTAGAATTCCTTACATTAAACAATTATATTATACCATTCTATTATTGATATTATTTTTGCTTCTTTGAATCCTTCTTTATGTAACTTCACACATTCAGAAAACAAATGACATGTCATTGGACTGCACACACTCTGGATTTCTCTCCCTGTCCTCAGGTCGAAGTCTCACCGCAGCATCAGAACGTGTCAGAGATGATGAGATCCTGGACATCGCAGAAAGGCTTCCCATTGGTCACCGTAAGCCGCCAGGGAGATCAGGTGACCCTCACACAGGAGCATTTCCTGCTCACCTCCGACAATGCAACACACACTTCCAGGTGGGTAATATTAAACACACAGACGGACACACTTGTTGAAAGATCGCAGAAACACACCACACTCATGGTTATAAATTTCTCTCTCTGTGTAGCTTGTGGAATATTCCAGTGACATACGTGAATGACAACTGTAGTGCGGCTCCAGAGTGCAGACAGGTGTTCAATCTAATGACCAAGTCAGGTAAAACACAATGTAACACAAACAGAAACATCAAGTCTCAGTCTCTGGTTCTGGGTCAATTGGTACATCTGTGTGTGTTTTTTTCAGGGACTTTTAAGATGGCAGAAAGTGTGAAGTGGCTGAAGATAAACTACAGAAACACAGGCTTCTACATCGTCCACTATGGAGACGAGGGTTGGACTGCTCTTGGAGATGCTTTGTCTGAAAATGTCAATGTTCTTACACCAGAGGACCGTGCCTCGCTTATACACAATATCTTTGCTCTCTCCAGGTAAAGCACGTAACACATTTTTCTTTTTTGGTTAACATTCATTGACAGGATAAACTCAGGTTTAGGAGTACTTGTCCGATTCTTGTATTTTATTCTTTTAACAAGCCTTCACCCCCCTGTCCCATGTTGTGGACAGACTGGGACGTGTGTCCTTCCTTCAGGTCAACAACCTGTTGAGCTACATATCCAATGAAACCGAGACGTCTCCTGTGACAGAAGCCTTGTTGCAGCTCAGCAATATCTACCAACTGCTCTGCAAAAGACAGGAGCACAGTCTGGTGGCCCGCATGAAGGTACATAAACACATGGAATTTGGGTAATGTTAAATTGTTTGACAAACATGAATCAAGCCACATGTCTGCCAAACAAATCCTGATTATTTAAAGTCTTGATAATCCAGTGATAGTAAGAGTAATGGATGTATGAGCATACAAGCTGTTAATATTTAATTTGAATGATGAATAGCACATCTTACACCTAAATATGCGTATTCTGAGTTTTTGCATTAATGAAACACACCACCTACCAAATCTTACTTACATGCAGGGGCCAAAATGAACAACCGCCAAGCACCAAATGTGGGTACATTTTACTTTTGGCAAATCAATTTCACATGACAGGAAAATGTTTAAACCCAACAGTCGTGTATAAAAACCCTGCTGAGTATACAGCGCATTTGATGTAGCTGAGACACACCAACATACAACGCTGCATAAACACACACATCACACACCTGTTTACTATCAGTGGATTCTTACATCACACAGTTGATCCATACTGACCGAGTCTGTAACACATGTGATCAGGTCCAACTTTTGGTTCTGTTAACTTGTCCACACTGACTCTGTTAAACAGCGCTGCGTTATTAACACTGAAGATATAGCGCACGGTAAATGCATGCTCCACTTTCACTTCCAACACTCGCCGCAGCAGCAGTCAGAGATACACACGTCCTATAATGAACAGTCAGCTCATGTGTTCAACACTGTCAAAGGTAAATCAATAGAAAAGCTTGTTTTTGTGGATTAAAGCACATTTATTATGATGTAATGCACGGGTGGTTCTAGGGGGTAGCAGGGGAGTCTGGGAACTACGACCTTTATATATACTGTGTTTTTTAAAACGTTTTTCAATGTCTTGATTTGATAAAATGATCCAATTCATGACTTCAATCTGTGATTTGATTTAACGGAGCATTATAACTTAATAACTAATAAAATATGCTTGGTCAGTGATTTTTTTCCTCTACCTGCTACCTTGGCTGGTGAGTCAAAAAGTGAATTCGGACCCTGCTTACATGTATATTTCTAGGATACATTAAAGTAATAAGTTATCGTTTTTCTTTAACATACATTAAATGCACACAAAAACTTCACATCTTTTAAAAGCAAACTTGAAATTAATCATATTCACAGTTGTTACTGTATCTACACTTATCATGTCTGGTTTAGCCTCTTTTAAAAAGTTTTGATGAGGCTATGTGAGTAACAACTTGTCATAGCATGAAGGCGTTTAGGGTACAAGCTGTATTCTGAAGTCCTTAACCAATCACTCTTTATCTAGGATCATGAAGTGAAAAAGTGAGTTTTGTGTTTGTAATCATAACTCCATGATTGTCTGTTTTTATCTTTTGATAGAACTATATTATGCATCATTTTGGTTCCCTGATGGAGAAACAAACATGGGGAGAGGAGGAGAGTGTATCCAATCAGGAGCTGCGCTCAGCGCTGCTGGAAACAGCATGTCACCTGAAAGAAGGAAACTGCACTCAGCAAGCCAAAGCCCTGTTCAAGAGTTATGTTGAGTCCAACGGGACCTTGCGGTACGTATAGCATCCTAGAAACATTCATTACGTGGGCCACAGTGACAACAGCCTGAGGGGCTCAAACATAGAAGTATCTTTAACAGGGTCGGGGGAATGAAATTAAATTGAATTGACATTAATCTGTTTTATCATTATAGCTGATGAAGTTCAAATACATTTGTTGTTATAGTAACCTGAGTAACGTTGTTATATATTTGTGCAGGATCCCAGGTGATTTGCAGCAAGCTGTGTTCAATGTTGCTGCTCAATCAAATGAAGACTGGGAGACTTTGCGCGACTTGTACACTCATGTCACCTTTGATGCAGAGAAACGAAAAATGCTTCGGGGCCTCGCATCCACTCAAGACGCTTGGCGAATAGTCTGGTAAATGTTTGTTTATACTTCTACTCAGGTAAAGCCAAGCAGATTGTGCAGGAATACAGTTTGCAGTATTTTCAGTGTTGCAGTGTTTTTTCTTTTTCAGTGCCTACTTATATTCCACCAAAAGATGCCCTATGTTAAATAAAAGAAGAATTTTTCTTTTCAGCTGATGTTATATGTTGCCTCATAAAATTCACAAGAACACAAAACACAAATTCTACCATAACTGAGAACCCTTTCTCTTACGACACACTTTGTGCTATTCTCTTCTTGTTTACTGTATTCTGCAAATGCAATGTTTAAAAAAAAAAAATCACAAGGATTACAGCTGAGAGCTTTACTTTAAATTGTAGATGTCTGAGACTCGATAGAAACGTTATTATCTGAGTTATAATTCAAATCTGTATTTGTGTATTTGAGTCTCCTGCTGTACGTAGGTGAGGAAAGTGTGGGTGTGTAGAAACATTTTTTGTGTAAACAGAAAAACTGATCTCACTTTCTGCAGGATTCTTCATGCTGGTCTGAAGGGGGACATCATCCAGACCCAGGAGCTTCCTTTGGTCATCAGCACTGTGTGTAGCGGATTCACTGGCTACTTATTCGTCTGGGATTTTATACAAGAGAACTGGGACAGCCTCATAGAGAAGTAAGCCTCTTGTCAGTTTCAGACATGTTATCACTGACACTCCATTTTAAGATCGTTTTACCTACAGTACGGGTCAGTAATGTTTCAACATTGGAAAGATTTTGTTTCTTTAATCATGTTTTATCATTGGACCAGGATAGAGACATTTAGCTTTACGAGAGTACTAGCTCGATGCCGTCTCTTAATTCTTCTCCACTTTTTTTCCTACAATGTTCCACGTGAAATAGTATCATAGCCGTGTGTGATATGGAACGTGTGTTATTTCTATGGTTAGTTGTATAACGCTCGATTGATCTGTCAGCTTCTAGAGTCTCCACCCCTCTAACAAAGAGTATTCTTTTCTTTCTACACCTCGCAGGTGTCAGACCACGATTTATTTATTTTTTCCCGCCTAGGACTGAATTGCAATCAGTTTGATTCTGTAGCATTGACAACAAAATCATATCAGATAATAGTTATAAAACCTAAGTGTTTTATTAATCTACATATACATTATATACACATACTTGTATAAATGTTATTCTTGTGGAAAAAAATACAATTCAATAAACGTATGAATAAAAAAGATGATTTCACTTGGAGATGAATTCATGAATAAACATCTTTGTGTCTCTTCTCGAGGTTCCCTGTGGGCTCATTTGCAATCCAATCAATCATCAAATCTGCCACCTCCCAGTTCTCCACGCAGGCACACCTTGATCAGGTTTGTATTTCAAAAAGTTTAATAATACTTAAGTGTATCTTCGGGCTGTGCAGGTACTGATAGAGATGAACTGAAGTGTGTTTATTTGAGGGCTAACTTGACTATTGTGGGTGTGATTGTGTTTTGCAGGTAAAGAGTTTCTTCTCCGGGCTAAACGAGCGTGGCTCTCAGATGAGGAGCGTGCAGGAAGCTTTGGAAACCATCAGGTTAAACCAGCGCTGGATGGACAAGAACCTGGTTACACTCCAAAACTGGCTGTAAAAAGAGTTGCCCCATCAAGACTACCCAGCCGGGGTATGAGGGAAGTCAACAGCAGTGTTTGCACTATCGTAGGAGTGTGTCTCTTAGCTTTTTTTTTTATCCAGGCTGGAGTAGTATTGACTATCAGACGTCACGCTCCACCTGAGTGGACAAGATTTTTTTTGTTTTGGTCCTGTAAATTGTGTTTCCTAGCTCAGGGTGGTGCTGATTGTGTATCCGACAGGCCATTCGATACACACAGACACACTCCTTACAATTCATGCTGTCGACCAAAAGTCAACTCTGCAGGTCTCATCTGAACCTCTTGTCTGAGCAGACAATCATGTTCCATCCACACTCCTCTCCTTCAGCCTGCTGTCAGGCACTACGTCTCCATAAGTTGTTGTGTAAAGGCCACTTTATAAATTCAACTTTGAAAAAACTCAATTTAAATGTCCATGACTGTTCTGCCAGCCGGTTCCTGGACTTTCTCTCAGCCATCAGACTTATGTAAAACAAGTGGCAGAAATTCCTCAGCCATGAGAGGTTTGGGTACTTGAGTGAAAGGATTATTATGATGAATCCCTTTTTACTTAAAATCTGTGGAAACAATAGCTAGCTGCAATTATCAACTCCAGTTACTCATGCAGCCTGAAGTATTTATTACAATAGTCATGGTTGAAAGCTTTGATTAAAACGAGGTTTTCGCACATCCAACCATCTCGTGAAGTAGATGAGTAGGACAGAAATCTAGGGCAATGAAAAGGAAGCTCCTGCACACTGCTAATCATATTTTTATTTTTATTTTTTTAAACCACAACGTTTCGGTCCCTCTGAAGCTTTTTCCAAGTTTGTCCTCAAACAGTTTCCCCACCATGACCTTAAGTAGACAATGTTCCACCAATGTTCTACTTTGACGTGTCTCTCTGGATCTATACATACATCGTTAAATCAATCAATGAGACTCTTAGACATAAACTCCAGTACACTGCCCCTCTGTTGACAATAAGGTCAATGTTACCACCTCTCTCTGGCAGTGTTGCCTTTTCTATGCCCTGGATCCTGAATGATGAGATGTCCTAACACAGTCCAAAACACTTCACGCATACAGCCAGACACCCACTCACCAAATGACCAACTCTGATGTGAATAAAAACACAAACAGTCAGACAAACAGAATTACACCAAGTATGTTTAGTCAAAGTTAAACTGAACTATTTAACAAAGCCAAAACTCACCAACTTGTAAAATCTGGACTTACAAACTTAACCAAATGTGCAGAAAATGAAGCAGATGTAGAAAGCTAAAGAAACATTTCACAACAAACTTACATACAGTACTGTATGTGTTAAATATGATGTGCAACAGGAACAAAACAGCCAAACAAGCCCCCAGATCCTGGTGGGGAAATTGTTAAAGTACACACTTGACAAAGCTTCTGAGGTGATGCTGACCAAGAGTAGTGTGCAGGATTTTTTATTTTCAATGGTTGAAAGCTGAAAAACAAACCTTGTTTTTGGCATTGATTGTACTGAAAAGCCTTCCCACTGTGTACAGTAGATGGCATACTGCACAGCAGTGCTGGTTTGAATAAACCAATGTGTCTTAGGAGAGAGCAGGCAGTGCACACTGGAGCCAAATGTTCATTTGTCATTTTCTCGATGTCTCTTCCTGGCTAGACCTGCTTTAGCTCTTATCTGCAAGTTTGAATTAGTCAACTTTTTTTTCACCATACATACTCAGTCTTTCACTTGTTGTGCTTGTAAACTTGCAATTATAATGTAAATATGCTCAACCTTACAACTTTTACCCTGCGTTTTTGAATGTGTTTTAAATATCTTTTAAAATCAAACGATTTTAAAATGGTGTTTTGTATATAGAGTGTAAATGGGAGATGTAAACATAGACTGAAACATTAGTCTTGGTCAAATATTTGAGCTGTATTTCTTGTTTAATACCCCTCAGGGGGGTGATTTGCTGATGAATGTTTGTGTTTTAAGGGCTAATGTGCATAATGAAGATACAAATGGTATAAAAGAAGATCTATATTGGACATTGCTTATCTGTCCTCATAGCTTTTCTTCATCAGCCAAATAAAAATACAGAAAGTACAAAGTTACTCCATTTGTAAACTGGCTGAGAATAATGAGTAAGTTATTCAGTGTTGAAATATGTTCACCAGCTAATGTTCCAAGATTTTATTTAAACACATTTGAACTCTCACTTTAAGCGTCATCTCAAGTGCTACTTCAGTTATTTTCTATTGTTATATCACCTGGAGGAGTGCAAGAAGATGTAACAGTTCTTAAATGATTTTCTGAAGCCTCTCTGTCTAGTCAGAGTTCCAATCCGAGTGATATCTCTGACTTGGTCGTGTGGTCCCCAGAACTAATTGGGGTAACTCATGGGATTGTCACTGCAATGGCGGCTCTCACTGGCAGGTCACAGTGATTGCAAGAAGGGATGGGATCCAAGAAGGGACTTGAAAGACAGGGAAAAGAGACATGATGTTTGTATTAAGGCTATAGCCTGCTACAGGGAGAAAAGAAAAGTGTGTCAGAACTGACTTTTAAGGATGTGATTGCAGTTTAGATCTGTGACAGTATTGCCTTGTACCAGCCCACCAAAGTTTCACATACAGCGTATAATGTGTTTAACTGGTGATTGCTTTGAATACATATCCTTTACGGTCATGTCCTGGTTTATTGTGGATCATTACAGTGTCGAGGTGAGTCATCTGTGTGTCATCTGTCCAGCTTCCAGCAACCACATTATTGTCTCCTCTCCATTGAGGCTCTGGGACTTTGAGTGTTCTTCATATTTTGGTTAGATAATAACTGCTTCATGTGAGGTCAGTTTGTGATGTCATTTAGGTACAGGGTCCAGTCTGAGGGCGGTCTGATGTCAGAATTGTTGTATAGTACCACGTGTGCAGTGAACCTCAGATTTTCTGTGTTTGCACTGGGATGAAATGCTTTATGTGAACAAAATAAAAGTAAAAGTTGTTTTCTGAAGATTTTGAGTTAGCGTGTATCATTTTTTTTCTTCATTAAAAATCATTTGGGTTGGTAGTCAGTGAGCCTGGCAAATATTTATTTTAGTTTGACATTATTTATTTTAGCAATTCAATCAATGAATCAAACTTAAAGGCTATCACTTAAAAAAAAAATCAAGCTTACAGATTTGTTTTAATCCTCCTGATCAAGCTTTGAGCTTTATTATAGTCTAAGTTGTTACTTATAATAATAATAATAATAATAATAATATAATAATTATGGGGAATATGCTGCAATACCTGTAAAACCCCTCAATCTCCAACATGTTTGAAGATACTCTTTGGCATTAACAGTAAAATAAGTCATGCAGGATGCTACCCACTTTTACCAGGAGGGGTCCTTTTAGCTCTTCTGGAAACCTGCACTCTGGCTCTCTTCGATGGTTTTACAGTTACAGTTATATAGTTATACAATTATAACAGATATATTAACCACGAGTATATAAGGATATCATTCATTTGAAGGGTCAACTTGAACACTGAAGGTGTTTGGGTAGATGCTCATTTATAAGGACTTGAAACCATTTTTAAATCCATCACTGCAAGAGAAGTCTGTAGAAGGAAATAGATCGTTGTGTCTGATTATTAAAGATATCTGCATGTTAAACAACATTGTGAAGTTTTATCCTGCTCACTGTGGCAAACATTTCCCTCCTTGTTCTTGTTTCAAGTGTGTTTTAGAAAACGTGTTTTGGGCCTTGAGGACTTGTTTGGCAGAATGCCACACAGCTGGAAGACATCACAGTGCCAGTCATTTTCACCCTCATACTTTCTTTTTTTGCCATAAACTGACGTACACAGACAATTGAGAGCGTTATATTCAAATAAAAGAAGAAATACAACCTCAGTAATTATAGAAACGGCTGCATTGAGGCCTGACTCAGGCCAGGCCAAACTCATTATTTGAGCAAGACAGATTTCACTGATTAGTTTACATACCTAGCCCATAAATATTAATCTTTGGCTCAATTGTGTCACAGGCCCTGTTGAAACTGAACCATTTGAACTATGCAGGTGTAGAGGTCATGGCTGACATTATCAGCAGAGCTGGTCATGACCTGCCTAAGACACTCCTGATTAGACTCCAGATTAGATGCCTTAACAACTTGGTCGGAGTGTGCAGCTGGGATGGAGATTGTACGTCGGTTTAGCTGTTGTCTCAGAAGCTCCAAGAGGATCCAACAGGAAAAAATATTAAAGAGCCTTTTGATACGTCGATTTCCAATACAGATTAACCGGATGGCCATCTCGATGAATCCAAACTAAGGAATTGGCGTTCAAAATTGAAGAGCAAAGACTTTGGAGAAGAAAGTTCAAAAGCCTTGCTTGAGCCAGAAAGAATTGATGTTCCAAAAATTGTGCGTGAAAAAGAAAGTTCGGCAGCGACTCGTCTCTACGGCACAAACTTAAAAGAAGGGATTTGGACCGAAGTCCGAAGAGAAGAGAGCAAGAGCTGAAGCTCTAAACTTCAAGAAACCAAAACTAAGAACCAAAGATCTGAGCTCAGTGTGAGCTCTTATCACCTGGATGGGAGGAGGGGGGTCTGCAGGCAAAGAGGGGTGCCGCCCACGGGTGACTCCCATTCTGACCGGAGGACAATTGTTTAAACTAAACCGAGTTTACTCAATAAGATTAAGAATAAGAATCTAAACATATCAGATCCACGTTGATGTAGGTTCACGTCATATATTTAGACAAACATTTCTATCAGATTCATGTTGAGATGAAAATCACACCATCTGGGAACATCCTCAGTTAATCCCAGCCTGTAGGTGAACAAAAACATGTTATACAGTCAACATTCTTAATAAGACATATTAATAAAGTAGGAAAAGAAATTGGCATCTTTAAATAACACCTTCTATAGCTAATATCAAAGAGTATGCTTTATAACACGTCTAAATGTATATGAATGAAGGTTACGTATTCATGGATATTCTAACACTAGATGGCAATAGCGATCCACGTCAAATTCCTATTAAACATAATATAACTCTTATTCCTATTCTGAAGATCAGATTTTGAGTTTAAAAAGATGATTATAATACATTCAATGTGACAATTACAAATATCTAGATGAAGAAAGACATAAATGTTCATTTGATGCAGAATTGAACGCTGTGGTTTAATTCAGCTCTTCAGCAATCCTTCCACAGATGGTCAATTTTACGACTTTGCAGAGACTGGTTTCAGTCATAGTTCATGTCTTTGGGGTCAATTCGTAGATAGCAGAGTGTTCTGTCTCCGCTCGGTTGTTTATTCAAGGTGTTGTAATAGTTCATAATATCCTGTCTGAGAGGGAGACTTAAGTCATTGATCAGTTCCTTTGTTCCTTGGTAAAAGTAATATTAATCCACAGTCCTGAGTCCTGCAGGAAGAGAGGTCGTAAACGTGTCTGCTGATAACGGCTAGGGAGAAATGTACAAAACTGTTCTCGAGACTCCAACAAAGAAATGTTTTAAACAACAACATCTCTAAACTTGTTTCAGATCACGAGGAAATGCTACATAGACATTTGGATAAAGATCAGAAAAATGTCTTCAAGATATTCTCTTTCCATCAGTAAACTATTCAAATAGAATGTGGTCAAAACTTTTTTCCAGAGAGTTACCAAAGCAAATTAAACGATGCTCAAAAGGAGTGAAGGCCTGATTACAGTGGAGGGACTCCAGTCTGCTACAATATCCTTTAAAGCAGGCAGAACTCCTGGATTAGATGGAATACCCTAAGACATTTATCAGACTTAAAAAAAAATGTTATTAGGAAACAGTTTATTTCCTATAATGTTGAATACCTTTCAAATTCTCAAAAAGAGGGTCTCAGGACCCAGTATATCTTAGGAACTGAAGACCAATCACACTGAAATGCTATGATGTTGACATACTAACATACTGCAACTGTGAAAGAATGACATCTCTTCATGTGATCACACGCAGTATTTTTTTTAATCTTAGTTGGCAATGTTTTGATCTTTCTGACTTTTAAGTTTTGGTCTTGTTGCTTTTACCAAAGCAGGATTCCAACAGCCAGACTGATGAAGCTTGATGACGCTCACAGTTTGTGATAAATTGCATGCTGCAGAGATTTTAGGATAGCTGCATGTCCCACATTACATTACTTACACTTACATGTCAATGTCATGCTGCTCTGCTGCACCTTTGATTAAATCATTTGTACTTTATCCAGTTCCCTTCGATCACAACATGGCAAACTTTTGCATAAAATTTCTGGACAATTCTGTTGTTGTGTTCTACCTGATTATCTGATCTTTAAACTTCCTTATCTTCATCCTGGATCTCACATGATGGATTGAGGAAGATTGTTCTGGAAGTCAACGTGACATATTTTCATTGCAGAAAACCCAACCTTAAACTTGTTATCAGCAACAACATAACCATGTGTGTAGCTTAAGGCATTTTAGTGGTCTTTAAAGCTAGCTTGTATGTTCATTTTGACCTTTTGCTTCTTTTGAAAATCCGCCCGAGTCATGTTCCTTAATATTTACACATAATATTCACACATTCTGAGAACTCCTATAACTTATCTTAAAAAATCCTAGCAATGATTTTTAGCCGAAGAGTGATTTAGAAACATTCTTAGAACAACTCTGAGCAAGGAATTTACTTTTATCTTATTGAGAGGGTGTGGTTGACCCAGGTATGACACATTTTTTCAGAAGCTGTGATTGGTTGATCCAAAAAAAGTGAGAAAAAAAATAAATCTACGGGTGCATTCGAATTGTCTTTTTTGCTTAGGAAGGTCCCTAACTGAGTGAAATGACCCGGAAGCATCTAGGTGGCGGCCATAAGAGCCATTTGAATTCTCTAAAAGCTAAGGAAAGGTGCGTCAATCCTTCCTTTATAACCTCCTTTAGCATAGGGTACACTAGACCATCTTTTACGAAAGGAGATGAGGTAATGCCGTCCCACAATTCCTTGTGGCCACAACATTTAAAGCGACTCGCACATCCGACCGTTCACGAAAACTGACGATGATCGAAAAGGGACGCAGATCATGTAAGGAATGAAGGGATAAGAGACATTTTTAGCCAGATGATGTTTTATTCAACATATTTAATTCACTTAAGAATGCTTTTTGCAGTTGTACATTTGTATGCCTAAAACATTATGTATATCTTACATAAATGTAACAATTAATTTCATACAATAATACTTATTTTCTATTAATGTTGATTTATGAGTGGACAGGAAAATGTGCATGAGCAACCATTCTCAATGTGACAACCATTTGGTTTCACTTTCGTTACTCGTAGCCTATATTCCTTTTATTTAAATTCCAACCTTGTGGTAATTAGGATCATTTCACCGGTAAGTAGGCACAGGGGAAAGTTTTTTAGATACGTTTTTAGAAGTCCATTTTCGGAAAATAGTTTCACCACGGCAGACCCACGTCATTAATCTCTGCCGTCGCATAATTACGTAGCCTATAGGGGAAATAAGGTCGGATTGTAAGAGCAACGCAAACGCCTTTCCCTTAGTCCTTTATTAATTCTCCTTACATCTTTCCTTAGTCTCATGACGTTTTCCCCGGGGGAAAGTGGATTGTGAAAGTGGATAGGAGGGACAATCCGAATCCACCCATAGAGTCTAGTCAGACTTTGTAATTATGAACACTTTGAAATTAGCATCTGTGTGATAATATGTTAGACTTACTTTAAAAGTAACCCTAACCCTACAAAATGTTTGAAATCACATGCCCACTGATGCAGCAGCTTCTTCCCATGCTAAGGGTTACAGTATATCAGCAGGTGAAGAGTCTTAATTAGTGATTGGCTGCACCTGTGGAGGTAACCACATGTAGAGAAACTCAACATGTGTGTCTCACTTTGCACAGAAAACAGTCATTGTTGGCTTGAAATGTCTGCGCAAATCATTTTTGTCTGTTTGGCACAACTATGAGTGAATGAGTTTGAAGAACATTTCTCCATTTTCTCCTCAGCTTTAGAAACTCTTAATCCTCTTAAAAGTCCTCCTCACTGCTCCGAACAGTTTTACACCTTAGGAGCTCTCTTAACGGCTATGATGCTGTTAAGATGCTATCACACAGGTATCCGATTCCAAGGATCCAGGATATGCTAGAATCCCTATCTGGTAACTCTTGGTTTACAGTCCTTGATCAGGGGAAAGCATATCACAGTTCATAGACCTTGAAATCTGCTCTCTGACAGCCTTCATAACACCCTTGGTGGCTTGAACCAGTGGAACCGCATTCTATTTGGTCTCAGCTCAGTTCCAGCGGAGTTCCAGAGGAGTATTGAGGACTGCCTGAAGGGGCTTCATGATGTGGGCGGCAGTCCGTAGGGACTTGGGTTGGGAACAGAAAGATTGTCGGTTCAAGTGCAGACCATAATATGGAAGTTGGTCTTGTAGCTGGAGAGGTGCCAGGACACATCTCGAGTACTGCCGAGGTGCCCATGAGCAAGACACCAAACCCCCAGCTGCTCTGGTGCGCTCACTGCATAGTGGTGTGCAGTAGTGTGCATGTTTCGGGCCTATGTGTTTGAGAAATGTGTCTCTCAATAACAGAGTGTAAACCAGAATTTCCCCTTGGGATTAATAAACACATTATGTGTAAATATTTAGTAACATGACTCGGGGTGGATTTTCAAAAGAAGCAAAAGGTCAAAATGAACATACAAGCTAGCTTTACTGACCACTAAAATGCCTTAAGCTACGCACATGGTTATGTTGTTGCTGATGACAAGTTTAAGGTTGGGTTTTCTGCAATGAAAATATGTCACGTTGACTTCCAGGGCAATCTTCCTCAATCCATCATGTGAGATCCAGGATGAACATTTTTTTTTAATTAAAATTAAAAAATGTCACTTGTCAGCATTATCGAGACGACAACCTTGTTCACTCTCCCTTATTTGACAGCCATGTGGACCACATCAGATCTGTCCTGCAGAGATATCAGAAACATGGTGCAAACAAAAGTCCTCAGAAATGATGGCCCTTTCCGAATAGCTACAGCTCAGTATGCATTGCATACTTTTTAGTAGGGAGTTTCAGTAGACTGAGCCCTGGTGGTCATTCAGTAGGCACTTTTTGGGTCCACCTCAGTATACTGAACATTTCAGCACGGGTTTTATGCAGTATGGAATCGGATGCATCCTTTCAAGAAATGAAATGTATTTGACCACCCACAATGCAGTGCGAAATTAAACGTAAAACGTGTGCCTCAAACGAGCGTGGATTAATTGCATCAATTTTAAAAGAGTTAAAGTCCAGACTGAAATCGCTGCTTTTAATAAACAACAAAAAATGTAACAAATGTCTACATTATTATAAAACATTTTCCCCTGAGACGTCTATTTAAATAATGATTTCCCTATGTATGCGTCTTTATTGGTTTATTTTACTCGCTATACTGTATATTACTGTCATTTAATTTCCTGTATGTACTGTATGTTATTTTATTTGTTTTTTACTTGATTTATATTGTGATACTGTTTTTTGTTTACCTAACTGTATATGTGCGTTACTCTTCTTGAATAAAGCTAAACAAAAATAACAAAAAAAAAAGGATGGATGTGGCCGGTTCGGGTAACGCAAATGACGCCACTTCCAGTGGTATTCCAAGTATAGCACGGATAGTAGGTACTGTCTACTGTCTATTGACTACTGAAAGATTGTGTAGGCACTTTGCAATTCGGATTCATCCCATGTTCATTTTCTGGAGCGAATGGTTTCAGAGGAGGGGTATTAAATGGATCCAGCAGAGATAGCTCCTGTCCCAGATCCAGGGCAGCTGCACCTCCCATGGGCCGGCATCAGAAACTGACGGCATCCTTCCAGACTGCTGCTGCAGCTAGCCCTTCGTCTGTACTTGCCCCCTCCCCTAATGTCAGCGACCCGGTGAAGACCCTCATCATTGGAGATTCAATAATTAGAAACGTGAAAATCCGTAGCGCCAGTGTTTTTTTCTTTCCCCAGCACTAAAGTGCTGGATATCGCAGACAGGGTCCGAGACTTAATACATTCCAACCCAGGAGCAGAAACCATCATTGTTCATGTTGGCACTAATGACATTCCCAAACAGCAGTCTGAATTGCTAAAAGCTGATTTCAATAAACTTCTAGTCACTCTCACATCCCTGAACAAGCTAATCCATATATCTGGCCCAATTCCCACTTATGGCCACGGGGTGGGGCGTTTCAGTCGGTTACTGAGTCTAAACTCATGGCTTTACTCTGCCTGTATCACACACAGTGTCAATTTTATTGATAATTTTAATGTGTGTTTTGGGAACGTAGGGGTCTCTTCGGTCCAGATGGCCTACACCTGAACCGAGCTGGAGCTCGGGTCCTTTCAAACAATTTAACGTTTGAAACCCTTCCTCCTCCGCCCCTGCACAGGAACTCTGAATGCCACACTACGACATGTACGACCGGAAAAGACCGGCCCGTAAGACCGTGACATTCTCTGGGTCCCTGTCCCCTTCCGCGGAGCTCCACGTCGACAATTCATTCAATTACAGGACTTGGCTTCTGGCACTTTCTGGCACTTTCAATATTCCATTAAAATTGTCTTTCCAATATCACCAAGGCTCAAAATCCCAATCTGCCACTGGACGTCGCAGCGGTGTAAACTCTAGTAACCTCCACTCTCTGCCATGGACGCCACTAGCGCAGGTCAGAAATGCGGCCCCAATTAAACTGGCTCTGATAAATGCCAGATCAGCGTTAAATAAGACTTTTATTCTTAACGACTTTTTCACATCCCAGGGCCTAGATTTCCTTCTGGTGACTGAAACTTGGCTGAACTCCAATGATGTTAGTCCACTTATTGAGCTTTCTCCAAATGAATGTTCCTTCTTTAACACGCCACGACCCTCCGGACGGGGTGGGGGTCTGGCAGCAGTTTTTGAAAACAAGTTTGATTGTTATTGCCTTGCTCTGGGTTCCTTTTCCAGTTTTGAAGCTCAGTTCACTAAAGTGGGTACAGCAAACCGTCTTCTTATCATCATAATATATCGTCCTCCAAAATCAGATAAACATTTTATCACTCAGTTTGCAGACCTCTTATCGCAAATTGTGCCATCATTTAAAATAATTTTAATACTGGGTGATTTTAATATCCATGTATGTTGTCCGTCAAAACCACTTGTCGGTGAATTTTTAAACCTGATTGAATCATTTAATTTTGCACAGCATGTCTCAGGTCCCACTCATAAACATGGCCACACTTTGTACTTGGCCTTGTCTTGTGGTCTTCCCGTTAACAATTTGGAAATAATGGACCCTTGTCTTTCAGATCACAGTGCCATTATTTTTAATGTGTGTCTCTCTCTGACCTGTCATCAAATGGTCTCCTCCCCATGCGTTACTCTCGTTACATTAACTCCTCCACTGCCAGTTTATTCTCAGCTGCATTCTTATCTGCTCAAGATACTCTGTCCGTTGAAACTTTTCCTACTGAACGCTGCACTGAGGATCACATTTAATTATTTAATGCTACCTGCTCCTCAATTCTCAACCATATTGCTCCTCTCAAGATGAAAACATTTCTCAGATATCATCTCAAAACATCACCATAATCCTAAAGTTCTATTCAATATTATAAACTCTCTCAACTGCCCCCCTCCTGGATCCTAGACACTCCCCTTAGTAGACCAGAAGTCTTCCTAAAGTTCTTCACTGAAAAAGTTGCTGGCATTAGAAAAAATATCTCAGCCCCTACCAGGCACATCTCAGCCTCCCCGCACTTCAACTGCTCTGCCCAGTTAACCTGTTTTGAGCCTATCACCTTAACCTCACTCAGAGACGGTTTTTAAATCTGCCACCTGCCCCAGTGACATAGTACCTACCAAGCTCCTCAAAGATTCCTTTGATGTTACCGGCCCTTTTATCCTCTCCATTATAAACAGCTCTATGTCAACTGGTGCTGTTCCTCCCTCATTTAAACATGCTATAGTGCAGCCCTTGTTAAAAAAAAAACAACCTGGACCCCATACCACTTTTCAGCTCTGACTTGGTTTACATCATTCCTGAACAACAGAACCTTCTCTGTAAACTTAACCAACGCCACATCCTCCCAATCTGGTCTGAGCTGTGGGATACCACAGGGATTCATCCTAGGCCCTCTACTATTTTCACTATACATGCTCCCATTGGGTCAAATTATCCAGAAGCACAACCTCTCATATCACTTCTACGCAGATGACACTCAGCTTTATCTACCGGTCAAACCAAACAATCTCGCAGAACTCACCTCTCTTACACAGTGCCTTGAAGACATAAAACACTGGATGGCCGATGACTTCCTAAAATTAAATGAGTCAAAAACTGAAGCTGTTCTGTTCGATTTTAAGATTGTGTTGTTTGTTTTTAAAGCCCTGAATGGCCTGGCCCCCCTTTATATTACTGTCCTCCTCAGGCCGTACACCTCATCTAGGCGCCTGAGATCATCAGACATGGGCCTCCTGGCTGTTCCCCGCTCACGGCTCAAGCTGAAGGGAGATCGGGCTTTCTCAGTAAAATCCCCTAAACTGTGGAACAGCCTCCCTCATTCCATCAGGTCTGCACCCTCTGTTGACTCTCAAGACATACTTTTATATTTCAGCATTTGAGTCCTCTGGTCCTGAATAGACCGTTTCTTTCAGGTTCCTTTGTTGCTTTCTTTATTTTGTTGCTTTCTTTATATATTCTTTCTTTATATATGTATACATATACGTATATATTTCTCTCTTGTGGACGTTGTGATCTCAAGTTGTTTTTTCTTTTTTAATGTATTGTACAGCACTTTGGTCAGCTGTAGCTGTTTTTAAATGTGCTTTATATATAAATATGACTGGACTTGACTAAGGAAGAGAAACACCATGATTAAACTACAGGCTATTGTTGCCATATATATAGCCAAACAAAACTGAACATTCACAGCCTCTGCATTCTATAGAATTTCACCATTGACATTTATGTCTTCCTATTTCCCTCTTTTCGCCAACATTACATTTTAAACTGGGGATTTCCTTTTTCTCGGGTCGCGCGTCTCTCCCCCGGTGCGCTCCTCTCCATAATGCGCGCGTCTCCTCCCTCTAAAGCCCGCTGCTGCTACTCTGTAGGACGCTTGGATTGGGGTACCTCACCACTGTTTGTACAGCCGTCTTCGATACCTCTTTCCAGGGCATTTATGTCCGATCAGACACAGCGCTGGCCACAGCGGCCCGAGTGTAGAGCGCCCGGTCCACAGAGGACACAGCTCGCACCTCCAGCGCAATGTATGACACTTCATTTTTAAGATTAAGGGAAGAAAAGAGAGGCCCTGTTTAATGCCGAGGTTTTCTTAACCAAAATTTTCTTTGTAATATTCAGATTTATCTGCTATAACTCGAAAGTATTGTGCGTTTATTTGCCTCTCCCACTAATACATATTTTGCGCTTGCAGTCATCCTGCTTTCTGTCCAAACTCTCCGTAATGTAAACCAGTAGAACACGCAAAAACCAAACTTAAATACTACCGCCTCCACAAGGTTTGCACCTGTTGTCATTCACGCACATTTTCTTAGTAGATCACCCGCAAAACGCCCACCAACCAAACGTGCAAAGTTTTGGAGTGAACACGCAATTTAGTACTCTTTAATTGGGAGCTTAGTAAATCTGGCTCATTGAGTTCTGTTTGTAGGGTAGTTTGGAAACCGATTAACTGTTTGCTTTATTCAGTCTGTGCTTGAGTACTGTATGGTCTACAAATGCCTTGGACAGGTCTTTTAAGAGGGCTGCGCAATGATGATATCATTTGTACATTCTATCTGCTGATAATTTGCTGTGTTTTTTAAAAACCAGATTGAAAAACAGATGAACATTATTGGTATTTAAAATGTCCATTTGCTCACCACTGTCAAGGGTTTTCAGAACCTTGGCCAGGACAGACAGTTTTGAGATGGGCCTGTAATTGTTTGAAAAAGTGGGGTCACCCCCTTTTAAAATGGGGCAGAACAAAGGCAGATTTCCAGATTTGCATAATAACACCAGTGACCAGAGAGAGATTAAAAATATGTGCCATAGTTGGAGTGAAAAAATCTGCAGCTATAGCTAGCTTTCAAAAGTAAGGTTCCAATTGTGCCTGCAAAAGCTCGAGAAACTCCATGGTCTACACAACTATAGCACTAAAATAAAAGCATCATATTACAGAGTATTTAAAAGTTTAACTTTAACTTAACTATCTATTTATCTGCTGTGGGACAAGTGACTGTGTCTTGTCAATAAATTATGTATTAAAAGTGTTGCTCAGAGAAGAAATATAGCTCATCATCTAGAGATTAAATGTTTCACAGATTATTTGTAATTTTTCCCAGTAAAATACAACATAGTATTAAACATTTAATAAAACACCTTGGACTAAAATCTTTATTCGAAATTAATTTATTGAAAAAAATAAACATTCACTATATAAACAAAGTTATATTTCTTCAAATCATGTAGTTTACCAACAACTTAATTCAGGAAATCCTGCCAGCATGAGTATTCCATGTAAAGTATAATATACAAATACTAAAAATAACAGGCTTATAATTACAAACAGGCTTTTTAGATTGTTAGTTGCTTATTTCTCTCTCTCGCTGCAGAAATGTGGTTTTAAACATAATCATCTGAACTGCTATCAATGTGTTTGATTTATTTTTCCTCAGTAGTATTGTGTTCTACCGCAGGTGCATTGTCCTCAATATACATCTCGTCATATTCTCCCTCTGCTGCCTTACATGCCTCTCGCCCCTCCTCCATTTTTATAAGGTCTAGTCTCAGTTTCTCTTTCTCATTTAGTATCATTTCATCTTCGTTGGCTCTCTGCAGCTGCTCCCTCTCCTTCTTCTCTTTCTCAGCCTTTTCCATTTTCTCCTGCTTCTTCATCTTCCAGAAGAAGACCAGGTTTTTCTCGGGGTAGGTGACTTTGGCAAGCGGCAGCTTGAAAATCCTGTTGGTCCCAGTGGTTAAGAGGAGGAAAGTGAGCGCAGACAAACAGAAAGGCCATGTGCAGGCTGGAAGTCCAAACTGTGGGGGGAAGATACAACAGTAAATCAATTCTGTTAACCATAGACTGACATTTAAAAAGGAGTTTAAAGAAATTATGTACTTACCGTGGACATGCTATTGGCAATGGCTGATCCGAGGTATGCACAGAAAAAAGCTGCAGAGGAAGGGAGGAGAGTAGTGAGAGATCATACACAGGTGAATGCTGTGGCCAAAGATTGTATCTGGCCTCTGATCTGATTACATAATTTTACATGTCATGTGATTTTAGCCCAGTAACATGTGATGTGACTGGAACAGATAGTTATTTATTCTGATTGTCTACTCACCACACGTGATGGCCAGTAGGTGCACCTGCCAGGTAAGAGCATAAAACATTCCACCAATGGCAATGCAGGCTAACACACAGTTGTATCCCCAGAGGCCAAAGTAAATGTCTCCAAAAGGTGCTGCTAGAGCCAAGCCTGCAAAATAGGATATCACCACTATCAAGGGAGTGCAGAGTTTTGTTTAAATTATCTTAATCCTGGTAAATATGCACCTTAAATAGATATATTTGGGCTCATCTTGGAGTTGGGACATAGTGATAGTGGCTTGAATTCATTCTGTAAGCATGCAAGGGAGCAAAAATAAGTAGTGCTTGATTGATTGAATAACTTTCACTTCAAAAGTTTGTTATTGTGCATGATTCCAATTACAAGCACAGGTAATGTCTGGTTGCCTCACCAGAAACCATGCCCACTGCAGATCCTAGAACAGCATGAGCACAGGTGATTGGGGAGGAGATGAAGAGCGAGATGATGAAGATTCCTCCAGTCCAAGGGTTGTCACAGCCATATACCTGTCCTACTCCCACAGGCACCGACATGAATAGCTGGGGAAGGTTAGGACAGCAATGTTTAAAATAAAAAAAGGAGACACAAAAATCATGCTTTACACCCCATAGGTTTTGCAACTTGTGTTTCATGTTGTGGGTATGTCTAGAAACATAAAGATTGACATCATTGCCCCTTTACGAAAGACTAAATCTTTTTCAAAAGCTAACGGAGCAGTTATGTTGCAATCCCACATATATTCATTTGAAAATGTTGGTACTTGAAATAATCTGACTTTAAAAAATCTGAGGAATCTGTATTGTCTGAATTGCGTAATGACAAAGTGATATCAGAGCACAGCATCCCTAACAGAGGAACATGTTCTGGCATGTCACTGACCTTGGCCACATCGATCTCAGCCCAGGTGATGTTGGGCAGCTCTGAGCGAGGCTGAATGAGGACTTGAGGGAAGTAGTGGTTGTAGTGTCCGGTGGCGACCATGTGGAGACACACCAGGATGTTGAAGGGTAGAGTGAACACTGGCAGGTCCCAACGACTGTTAATAGATGCCAGGGCACTGGACACGATCGGACTGGACCACAAGGAAACAACATCACCAGTTTTTGATTTAATGCACATTTTATTTTCACAGCTATTTGCATCCATCTTTTTACAAGTTTTTTCTCAATCATCTTCATTTTTGCCTGCACACTTTGAATCTCTTAATATTCAAATACATATAATTAAAGAAGTGACAGTAAACTGGTTCTATTTACTTTACCACATGGTTTGTTCGCTTTCTGTCACGGGTGAAAAAGCATAGCTGAGATCAGTCTCAAGAGATAAATACTGAGCTGACAGCTGATGTTTTAAATTTGTAAGGTTTTAATCTAATCAGTTTTTACATTTTGAATTTCATGGTTTGGTTATTTATCTACTTTCTAACCTCTTTGCATCCCCATTCTTGTGATATAAGTCTACTCGTGTATCACTTTACCATTGATTAATCTGGTTTCTTACCACATCATGGACATGAAGATGTTGGGTAGAAGGAGCCACCAGTACCAGTTTCCTGCGTTGGAGAACACAGCCATCAGCAGACCCACCAGGATGCCGTTGTAACCATACAGGCCTGCAGCGATCGCACCCCTGAGAGAAACACAGTACACTCAACACAAGCAACAAACATGACCTTCAACATCCTGATGACGAAAATGAACGGACTTTTCACTTGCGTTTATATTAATTGCATTATGTTTAATGTCAGGACACTTTGCAAAAAATGTTAGCCTGCTCTCACTGTAACCCTTTAAGGCGTTGTAATGAGGCATACTGACAGTAATATAGTGTGATCTCTTTCATCAGTTTGTTCGAACCTGTTCTGTTGTAGGATAAGGGCGGATATGGTGGCAAAGAGTGTGCCCACAAAGCCGTTGAGAGCCCACCAGTAGTTCTGCAGGATGAGGCCACCAAAAATGATGAGGCCACTTAGAGGGTTGTTGACAAACATCACCTGAGCAGCTCCTCGCAAAACCCAGTCCAGCAACTGCAGCAAAAAGAACTGTTCTGTAGGATAACAAAGAGGGAACAGAACGAGAGATGACGATTTTTGAGAGTTGCTGATAAAGCTTCCCATGGTGATCATTTTTGTCTGAACATTTGTGCAGCAATTATAATAAAATCCTCTTGATCAGAAACAAATGTATTTGACCCTCTTTTTCTTGTGTGAAAAATTCTGACGTAAAAACAACAGCAGAAAAAACTATATTAAGATGTGAAAACCACTCAAAGGGTTGTATGGTTTTCTGTTAAGACAAAGTTTTGTTGTAAGTATCAAGTAACAAAGTATGTATCACAAATGTTAAATCTCCTTAACTTTTCCAGTTCTAGTCTGCCTGAGCGGCACCATTTAAGTTTCTTACAATAGGTGTGTCAGTAGGCATCCTTTCAAGCAGAACGCGATCATGTGGTACAAATGGTTCTTTGCTGCTGTGTAAAGTCAGAGTCAGTCATGCATTTCAGTATGATTGCATAAATAACACAGTTCACTGAACCATAATTTAACAGCAACATTGTGTGCAACACATTTTACAAGGGGTCAAATTTGTCAAATATTCACAAAGATTACACAAAATACACAAAGATTCAGTTCAGTGACTAACATATTTAAGGTAAAAAAAAACAACAGTTTTTTGAAATTTCACGACTGCTTTTTATGTAGTAACCACTTCTGTGCTAGCTTGGTGGGACAGGGAAGAATGCTTTTAAATGTACATGATCAGTGTTGACCTACTTTCCATCCATTTTCCAAAAACTTCCATGTCTCCAGAGAAGTAGGATACTCCTTTGAGGAAGTTGTCCCTGGCCTTCTGCAGGGCAAGGGGTCTTTTTTTCTCCCCCCCGACCTCCTGGGGTTTGTCATTGCCAACAGGCAGGTTACTTTGTGCCATCAGGGGCTGGAGCTCCTGCAGAGTTTGAAAACAACTTCTATTTATAGACAAAAAGCATCTAACTTATTTCTGTATTTTAAGCTGTGAACCCAGTCTTACAACAACAGTGTTGAGAGGAGAGGTGGTGCACAGAGCAGCAGAGGCCAAACTGTTGATATTCTTCTGAATATCCTTAAAGCAAAAAATGAAAGGCATTAATCATCAACACATTTATTCAACTATTATAGTTATAAAATGTATATATCGGTTAAATATTTTACATTTTTATTAACTGCTTTGGCTCTTTGATTAAATAACCTATCCTATCAGCATTAATGAAACCATTTAAAATAAAATCGAATACTGAAATAATTGACATGATAAATTAAGGTATTTTATTTGTCACAGCCACTGAGTAGAAAACATTAAACCAAATCAAACTTTTCATATTTATTCATAATTATGTAGCCAAAATACAAAGTACAAAATTACATTTAAAGTCATGTGTATCGCACTTTTATGGACAATTGAGATTTTCCATCCATCAAAATGAATACTCACAGATTAAGGTATCAAATAAGCTGACCATACACCTTCACAATCTTCTTTTAATGTTAGTTTACTCCATCAAAAGAGCATGAATGGTTTCATGCACAGTTAAGTGTTCTGCGAGACTTACAAACAGTTACAAGTGCTCCTACCTTTGTGCAATGTTGTCCAGGCATAAGGCTCAGAATAGGTCGTGGCTGTGAAGGTTGCCAGCTTCTCTAAAGTTGTATCGTGGAAACTTCCAGACCATGCTTTTTATAATTTACATATTCAGAGAAAACCACTCCTCTTCTTTTCCTCGACCATATCTCCAGAAAGAATCAACAGCACTCTGAAATTGATGTGTTGATTTTGGTCCCACCCTCCTCATAGTATCCTCCTTCTGACACATGTACAACTACATGTTAGGTGAAACTGAGGTCAAATGTGAATCTGAGGACTTATTTTTTTACATGAGTTGTTTATAATACCAAGTTAAATTCTGCAAGACCTAAAGAATTAGAGCGAGGCACCACACTCCACTCTCACTTCTGAACCAGGGGGGTGAATACCTTACATTTGACTTTTCCTGAATTTGTGCTTCAGAAAAATCAAACAAACAAAATGCCATGACTGATTGCATTTATCATATATCTCCAAAGCTGGATGTTTGCTAGCTCAAAATCCTTTAAAAAATACAACATTAAGGACACAATTTACAGAGGTTTTGTGTTCTCAGCGTTTTTGTTTCCCTCAAGAAATCTGCTCGACTCTGCCAATGTGTTCCAGTGTTGTTTGTGTGACTTGGGTCATGGCCCATTAGTGTTCTAAACAAAATTTAAATGTACAGAAACCAAAACGTTTAAGGGAAATATTGTGGCCCATATTAAATTAAGTTTACAAAATAACTCCTGCTGTTTGTGTTTTCTCTTTAGTTATTTAGTCACCTTGCAGCATGCCTACAAAAGTACAAGAAGTGCCCTACAGACATACTGGAATATGTTATGCATGTCAAGAATGAAAGTCAGCACATGACAAAATGCGTGTTGGGAAAAGTCAGAGTAGAACATTTTAACAACAACACACAGCAGTTGAACAATGAGAGATACTCTGTGTTTCATCACTCTTTCATTGTTCAGAATATTCTTCTTCTGCACTGTTGGTCAGAACAAGAGACAAAGTAAAATCACACCTTAATGGAAACCTTAATTTTTTTTTTTTATGAAAATCTGTGTTTATTGCTATGTTAAAAGATACTAAGAGGAATAATACCCATTAGAAAAACAAAAGATGATGTCCTTTCCCCCCCAAATCGTTTTATGACATTTTTGCAGACAGTAGCATGATGTCAAATACATGTTCGTCAGAGCATCTGCATAGAAGAAAGAACTGTACTACTGTAAGAACAGTATAAAGTAGGCCAACAAAACACAACAATGTTTGAAATGCCATGCAGTCAACTTATTTGCATATTACACTACATGATTCTGGCTTCATTCCAATTTGTAATATATATATTTGTAATGTGGAAGTTGCTCCACACAGAGTGTTTGCGACTTGTTAAATATATATGTATATATATATATATATATATATAAATAAATACAATTTAAATGATGTACATATGTTTGATTTTTAACTTCTTGTTATTTTTGATAATTATATTTCTGTTTACTGTTTTCTTGATCTGTTGTAACGAAAAAATTTCCCCCATGGGGGATCAATAAAGTTTATCTTCATCTTTATCTTTAAAAGGAAGAGTTTGTCATAGAAGCTGGTTATACTGTAAGTCATGAGAGGATATGGTTAGGTTTTAACTCAATAAAATATATTTCAGATTTTGAGGAAGAGACCCCCTTGAACAAGCATGTCCTTGCTCTCTAACACAGGCTTGCATATTAATCAAGAACTTGGTTATATGAATGGTAACACAAAAAAGGGGATGGGCCAGAACATTTAATGGATCCAAGCCTGTGCTGTCCAAACCTCTGAGGGCACAATGATCCGGATCATCTGGAAAAAGTATTACAGAGTTTTACACTAATAAAGCACAACCTGTCATAAGTAATAAGCTTTCCTGATGCAGGGAATGTGCACACAGAGTGGAAAACCTTTGAGGTTGTTTTCTGATGCATTGCACCTGTCTTCATGTAGGCCTACCTGCTTTACCTGATAGATTGGATTATAAGATTGAATGCAAGATATTATGTGAAAGCCATAATAACTCACAGCAACAAAGCTATCATGCAAACATTCTGATACTAGATGGTTACATATGAAACCTTAATAATTTTTTTTAATTGGATTTATCATATGTCTCCAAAGCTGGATGTTTGCTAGCTCAAAGTCCTTTGACAAAATGCATGTTGGGAAAAGTCAGAGTTGAATATTTTAACAACAACACACAGCAGTTGAACAATGCTTCTGTACACACTATGAGAGATACTCTGTGTTTCATCACTCTTTCATTGTTCAGAATATTCTTCTTCTGCACTGTTGGTCAGAACAAGAGACAAAGTAAAATAACACCTTAATGGAAACCTTAATTTTTTTTTTTAATGAAAATCTGTGTTTATTGCTATGTTAAAAGATACTAAGAGGAATAATACCCATTAGAAAAACAAAAGATGATGTCCTTTCCCCCCCAAATCGTTTTATGACATTTTTGCAGACAGTAGCATGATGTCAAATACATGTTCGTCAGAGCATCTGCATAGAAGAAAATAGAAATAAAACAAAAAACCCAAGTATAATAGAAAAATAAACACCCATTTACCCTCCCAACAACCACTCTCCCAGCTTCCCGAGGATGCTGTGGCAACCAATAGTGACAGTCTTTGCATAGACATTTATAGAAGGACAATACTAATATACATTAACACATAGGTAAAAATATATACATAGATACATTCAATTAGACAAAAAAAAATTGTAGATACAATTCTAAAAAAACTAAAAAAAGAGGAGGGGGGGGGGGGGGGGGGGGGGGGGTCTCTCTCCAGCAATTAACTCTACCTAAGCTGTGTCACCAGCATCATCAGGGGTGATAGTAAGCTTGTTTCTAATAAGGGCTAGCACGGAGCCCCAGGTGGAAGGTTGCTCTGGAATCTGTTACGAGTCGAAGGAGACACGTGTCCATTATATATCAGATCAAAAGCAGGTAAGTTTCAGGCATGTCCAGGACATACTGTATGTAAATGATTAGCTGGAGACCATTTACAGTGGTTAAGCATCAATATGACTGGGATGTATTCTAGCTAGTTTAGCATTGGTGAAGTGGGCTTTCTGGAGCACATGACACTGCATAGGCTGTGCTTGGCACATATAGATGATGAATGACCCAGTTTTTAAATGTCTCTCCACTGACTGTCTGTCACAGCGCTGCTCCGCCTCTCAGAACTTTTCCATTCAGACTCCCTTCCTCTCAACCACACCCACCTCATCAGCTAAACTGGTCTCTGATCAGTAATCAAGTATGGCATCATATTTGTGCCAAAAAAATCATACAAAACTTCTTAAATTGCGCTGCCTGACTTTTTGCCCGGATTCTGGCACAAACCTCTCGAGTGGGTGGGCTTTTTGAGGAATGCGTTGCCATTGGCTAAAAAGTTTTTGAGTGACAGCTCAGTGCCCTGGACATTCCAGGAAGTCTTTTTACTGACAAACCCGCCCCCGTCTGCATGATAAGTGAAACTTATCAACATCAGCGGAGTTAAATAGGACCATGGACGAACACGTACACCAGGTACAGGCGGTGTTACTGAGACAGTTGGAGAATTCACTCTTTGTGAAAGCTGAGAAGTGTGAGTTCACTCTCCCTCTGTCTCCTTCCTGGGCTACATCGTGCAGCGAGGCAACATCAGGATGGACCCTACTAAGGTGTCGGCCGTTACCTCTTGGCCCATCCCTGATTCCCACAAGCAGCTCCAACTGTTCCAATTTCTACCACAGGTTCATCCAAGAGTACAGCACAATGGCCTCCCCCCTCACATCCTTGACCTCCTATAAGATGCTGTTCCAGTGGTCCCCCTCGGCTGAGGAGGCCCTCCAGATCCTTAAGGCCCAGTTTACCTCTGCCCCCATCCTCCAAGTCCCTGACTCTGAGAGACAGTTTGTGGTGGAGGTGGATGCCTCTGATGTTGGGGTGGGGGCCATCCTGTCTTAGCGGGCGGCCGACGACCAGAGGCTTCACCCCTGTGCCCACTTCTCCAGACGATTAATGCCAGCCGAGAGAAACTACGACAAAGGCAACCAGGAGTTAAATTGGCTCTGAAGGAGTGGCATCACTGGTTGGAGGGGAATAAACAAACATTTATTGTCTGGACTGACCACAAGAACCTTGAGAGACTGAATTCCTGACAAGCCAGGTGGTCCCTCTGCTTCTCCAGCTTCGACTTCTCCCTCTCCTTTCGGCCGGGGTCCGGCAATGTCAAGCCTGATGCCCTTTCCCGGCAATTTCTGGAGAGGGAGGAAATTGCAGGTCCTGACTCCATTCTCCCTCATTCATGTCTGTTCGCTCCACTGACCTGGGAGGTGGAGGAAAGAGTCAAGGAGGCCCTGGAGGATCAACCTGGACCCAGTTCCTGCCATTCCGACCGCCTGTTTGTTCCTCAGCCTCTGAGGTCGGATGTACTTCAGTGGGCACACAGCTCCAAACTTACCTGCCATCCTGGAGTCCAGCACACCAAGGGGTTCCTGCAGCGGAGGTTCTGGTGGGACACCTTGGAGAAGGACAGCTGGGAGTTTGTTAGTGCCTGTCCTGTCTGCAACCAGCACAAGCCATCTCATCAGGCGCCTGCTGATCTTCTGCAACCTCTGCCTGTGCCCCATCGCCCCTGGTCCCACCTCTCTCTGGACTCTGTTACTGGTCTACCACCGTCCAACAACAACGCTATTATACTGATGGTGGTAGATCGGTTCAGTAAAATGGCCCATTTTGTGGCCTTGCCCAAGCTCCCCTCTGTCTGACGCCTTCTTCGTTCCCGCCTTCGGGGCCGTGGTATCCAGTATCTGGTGGACTGGGAGGGGTATGGTCCCGAGGAGAGGTCGTGGGTACCGGCAAGACACATCCTCGGCCCCCAACTCATCAGGGACTTCCACCAGTTGCATCCTGACCAACCAAGCGCGGTAAGCAGCCTGCTCCTCCACCTGCACCTCCGGACCAGGAAGGGGCATCTTCTGATTCTGAGGGGTCGTCTTCGGCTAACAAAGCGATCCCACCTCCAGACCCCTTCTCCCACCCGACTATGGTGTCGGATGGGTCCGTCTCAGAGGAGTTCTGCCCTTTGGACTGTCAGAAATATGTGCCCCAAAATCATGCTCCCAGGAGTCTTTAATACATGTGGTGTTGACTAGGCTTATCAGGCCAGTCTTATTGTAGATGATGGATACCAGTCGCTTTTGGTCAAAGTTGAATATGATGTCCCTTTATTTCTCCAATCCCACTGAATTGATGAAACATGGTTTTACAGATACTACTTTTTAAAATGTATTGTAAATGTAAATACATGATCACACCAGCTCTCTTTAAAGGAAGAATATGCGATTTTTTGATCCAGCAGATGTCGCCCTTGAGCTCCAGCATTAAACCATAACACCTCGCACTGCATTGTTGTGTTGTGCATGCTAATGCTAGTTGTGTTGTGCATGCTAATGCTAGTAATCTTTATTTTGATCGTATCTTCATACTGCATGTAAATGTACACGAAATGACTGTGTTCTAAAACGTTTATGTGACATTCAAATAAGCAGTGAGTACAGTATGTTATTCTTCTTTTCTCTAGTCCCTCAATTAAACAACTTTTAAAGCAAGGTGATGAGCCGGCCGGCCGGCCGTCCCAGTGATGTAAAGTGTAGCTACGGCTCGTAAAGCTCGGAAAGCATTACAGACAGTGGGACTCGGCTGTCACACTCATTGTAGACAGTCATAACTTATGAGTTATTTTCAGAGGATATATTTAATTTCTGCTACATTTAAGTGTGAAAAATCGCATATTTTTCCTTTAGGCAAAACTCACAGAACCAAAAATGTGTTGAAGAAGCTTGAGAAGAAACTACTTAGTCACTGTAGATGTTGTGGTCTATACAAACACGGACAACGCTCAGATGAAAGCCCTCCGGTTCCCAACCCAAGTCCATACGGACTGAGCTACTAATGTTTTTGAACATTTGGATTCAAAGGAAGAACCGTGAGAAGATCATATCTTAAAGAGGACCAGTCAAAGAGTATTTAATGAAATATTGAGCCAAAATCAGCAGCAACATTCTTGATGTTTTTATTAATAAGTAAAGTTGCTTTGTAAGCTAGCCTGACCATGGTTGTTCTTTTATTTCTAGATACACAAACATTGTGAAAAATCAGAGCCATGTTCAAGCATGAGCATTATTAGGACAGCAGGGACATCTAGTGGAATCACAACAAATTACACATCCCTGTTCTTCATTCCTGTCTCCTACATGATTATTTGACATTTAGACCTTATACTGTATCAAACCAACAATTCCTTGGCATGCCTTTGTTTTAAAGCTGCTTTAAGCTACAAACTGCAGTTTGTTGCGCAAAATAAAACTTGCACAAAGATGCACACAATCAGACACTTCCACCTTTACTTTCACAGGACCAGGTCTGTCATGATTGAAAGAGGAAGCAGTTAATTGTTATGCAGCTAACTCACCCTAAAAAAAAAAGTGATGAGACTACTAAGTATGCTCCTATGCATGTGTTGGTTTCTGTGTGTGCGTGTGTCTGTGTGTATGGGGTGGTGGGTGGTTGGGGGGCTCTACAACCTCTGCCAGAGTCCATGGAACCTGATACTTGATGACTCCTCATCACAAGAATGTGATTTTCCTTCTTTCAGAGCGTCTGGCCTAACGCCCGGCCACATCTCTCTCTCTCTCTCTCTCTCTCTCTCTCTCTCCCTCTCTCTCTCTCTCTCTCTCTCTGTGTTAGTTGTTACTATTTGCCCCTGTTTTGAATGAGTGGCCTCTTGCAGCACAGTAAGACATTCTCTGTATGTTGCTTGTCTAATTTTTTTTTTCTTCTGCTAATGTCCTGTCATTTTCATCTACAATGTTTTGTCTAAAGAAGGGGGTGATCCAAGCATTGAACAACAGGGGTATGATTTCAGTATCTAATAAATCACTTTTTTTTACAAGATATGCCTTTATTAGAGAGACATGACAGAGGATAGGGTTGGAAATCGGAGAGAGAAAGAGGTAGAGTAGGGAAAGGACATGTGGGAAAGGAGCCTCAGGTCGGACTCAAATCTTGGACACGCGCTTTCAGAACCACAGCCTCAGTACATGAGGTGTTCAAACCAACCACTAGGCCACCGGAGCACCAGATCTCTTAAAAAAAATGTCCATCACATTTTTGTAATACATAAGCAATTCATAAGGATTCATATTGAATCATATAATGCTTATAATAGTAAGTGCTGCTAATTACCAATCCACCAAAGTAACATAACATTCCACTTACATCTGAGTTAAACCGTTTCTGCTGACCTACAGTGATTTTAAAGTTTTACATTTTAAATAGAGTAAATATGTACCACTCATGGTTTTATATTGGAGTAATTGACCCTGTCATTAAATCGAGCCCTACAAATTATGCCCACTGTTATGTTTGGTGATGGTTGTCTCTTGGCTGTGACATGTTCTGACATATTTTGCTGCATCTTTGCTGCTGACTCTATTTTCTCCTATTATTTTGCATTTTAGTTTGTTCTGATAAAATCAAATCTTCTCTAATATGTTCATATTTGCTTCAGGGCAAACAGGAGGGAGTCTCTGTGTCTGCCTGTCTGTGTGGACAGAGTTGACAGCATTTCCAGTCTTGACAGCCAAGTGTGTCTTTGTAGACCTGTCTCTATGTCTAGGCTTTAATCTCTCCAGTCTTTACAGGGCTATGTCTTTCTCAGTTTCTCATCAGTCACTGTGCTCAGATAGTCTGCTATAATCTACTGTCTGTTTAGAGCCAAATGACACTGATGTTTTTGTGCTACATGCCATCTAAGTTTTCTTTATCTATAATTTGTTTGGGTCCAGATGGTGTGAGGGCTATCCTGAGGCCTGATAGAGGAGCTAGGCCTAAGGATCAGCATACTGAGGGGACTGTAACGCTTTGTAATGGTAGAACCTGTGGTCAGGTGTTTCAGGTGTTATTAAAATTTGATTGCTTTAAAATATATATATATATTGAAAGGGGAAAATTGCCTAGCTTGGCTAATCGTCCTCTGGTAAGAGCTGTTTCTGTGGACTCATGCTGTTGCAAATCTCTGTGTAAAGAGAAAAATCTGATCTGGCCTCCATGGTGCTGGTCTGGGTGGTGGTTGATAATGACTTGTTGGTCTGAGGAGGTTGTAAGCGAAGCTTCGTCTTCAGTGTGTGGATCAGTCTCTGTTGAGAGCGACATCTTTCAGTGTCCGGGTAAAGATGGGGACTGTTTTTTTTTAACAGGTGGATGTGGCCGTATATAAATAGCTGACATCCAGGGTGGGGTGGTGGGCCATGTGGACATTGGGGTTAGGTCTTTCTCACTCTCTCTATCTCCGTCTCTTGCTCTGTCTCTGTTTGGTGACACATTTATTCAGTACCTGATTTGTAATCAGTGTTTAAACTCTTGCCCTTCACTCCTTACATGAGTTGCAGCTCAAACATGTTTGAGTAAATTGGTCCGTGCTGGAAGGACATACAGGCTTAAAAACATTTCACATCTGAATCAATAAACCGAAGTGTTAAGCAAGATGGGTATTCATTCAAGGCTGGATAAAATGATGCATGTAAGAGGATGTTGAGGGGGGTTAAGAAGTTGAGAAGGAAGATGGTATATGAGATGATTGGTGTAAATCAAATGTGAGTGAATGCAAGCTTAAGAAAGGGTTAACTGTGCAGCTAGCTGTTGGCTCAGAGAGAGACGGGCCTGCAGAATTAAAATCAGACAAACAGAGTTTGGAGCAGAGAGAGAGATGAAGAGAATAAGAAGAAAGAGCGAGCGAAGGAGAGCTAAAGACAGAAAGTAATTGGTTCTATGATGGCTTCCAGCTGCATGGCATGGGGCCAAACCATCTCTACATGACACACACTAACACACTCTCACACAAACACACACACTCCTCAAGTCAGCAGTTCACCATAAACATGGGATCTTGGTAGTTTCTGACAATGTCTGTTGGCAACTGTGACATGCTTGGTTGATCATCGTGAAAAATTAATCTTGTGATTGAAATAATGACCTGTTACTTTCAATAATGATTTCTTCCTTGTCCGGGATAGAAAATGTGTGACATAAATATAAATGTGTGTCAGTGCATACTGACTTCATGATGCAAGAGCATTTTTTGTATCTGTATAGATATATACCCTTAAGTTATCCCTTTAAGGTATAACAGCAGCGCCCTCTAGGGGGCAGAAGACTGAGGTAAATACTAAATTACTACTTATATTACACATCTCTTTAATTGTCCATTGAAATAACAGCCGAATATCCGTCAAGCATAAATAGAGATAAAACTGTGACACAACTCAGCTAAGGAAGTCGACACTCAGTGACTAGAATCCACTGACAACTGATTTAAACATAACATATGAGCAGATGTATGTTTGTGGAGGCGTAATGTGACATCTGTTTGAGATAGAGATTGTAAATTAACAAGTTTCCCTGGGAGGGTAGTGACAGAGTGTCACTCAAAACTAATTGCTCTATCACACACACACACACACACACACACACACACACACACACACACACACACACACACACACACACACACACACACATCCCTCAGAGCACAAAGAAACCACACAGTCATCACACAAGCTATCATAAACATTGAATAATGGAGACATGGTAAATAACTTAGGGAAATATTGCAGCTGTGTAGTAGCAGAGAACGACATATTAACACCCCTGTTCACGATTTTTACAACTTACAAACACTGTCAACTAATAAACAATCAAGATAAATTATTGTTCTGAGGAAAAACACAGAATGAGTGTCGAATAATTAAACAAGCAGGCACAGAGATGGACAGCCAACAAAAAGCAACAAATTTAAATCATCAGGATTCCAAAACAGCATGCCTGTGAGCATTTTCCACCATGCCTCTCAGGAATAGATTTTGGCATTTCCTCTTAAAGGACTTATTTTTCTGTGAATGATTTCAATATGCAAATTATCAGTCACAGATGTCCCTACAATTAACTTCCAAACTTGACAAACATACAGAAACAGACTTTATTTAAATATTTATTTGATAATGTTGCTGAATTTGGCCGAATTATTTATGAAGACAGAGACTAAGAGCTTATTTGTCGGCCAGTTTAACAGCTCATTTTCAGCTGTGAGATACTCCTTCTTATAGATATGCAGCTAATACTTTGTTTTACACTGCAGGTTAGTCGCAGGCTGATCAGTAATACAGTAACTCTTTAAACAAGGTTTCAGAAGGCTAATCCATGTCTTGGAGTCAGTAGAGCTGTCTGCTGTTTGACATTCTCACAGCTCCTTCTCTCTCTCTCTCTCTCTCTCTCTCTCTCTCTCTCTCTCTCTCTCTCTCTCTCTCTCTCTGACTCTAGTTGCCTGGAGGCTTTATCCACTAAGTCAAAACATTGGCAGTTCCAACATTTTAATTCCTTTTTGAAAACTGATTTCTCCCCTTTATGGCCCCTGCTCATCTGTTTTCTATTCAGGCGTGACCAGGAGAATAATGTTATTAGAATCCAAGTAAAGACGAGAACACAATTTGGATCAGATGAAGCTTGATGAAGGCCTGCAAGAGCAATGGCAAGTCAAATTTCTCCCTCTCCTCTCTCTCTCTTTTTCCATGACGGCCGTCAATGGCTCCACAGATGGTGGAGGCATTAGGACTGGGAACTTCAGAAACCAGAGGAGTAAAATTATTATCTCTGACATTTCAATACATTTGGTCCAAGCCTCCATGAGGGCCTCCAAATCCATTCAAGCTAATCTTTACTCCTCTTCACACAGATTATCCTGCTCAAAGCTTTTCTCTTTAAGCCCCTCAAATCATGGCACTTCAAAATCATCTTAAACAATTCACAGAGCACACACACCACATAAAGACAGCATTGTGTAATCACATTTAAGCCTATAGATCCTGACTGGAAGTGACTGTATCCATGCCTCCTGGTGTTTGTTTCCTCAAGAGGCATGGCCAAATGCTGTATGCTATGCTAAATGAACATAGCATGTGTTAACTGTGTTCTTCACTTTTACAGCAATATGAGCAGTTATCATAGTCACACAAGAGAGTCTTATTATGCATGCTAGCAAATGACTAATCTTTAATGAGACCCACATTTAACCTTCTAATGGCTCTTTATTAGACTAACAAGCTATGCAGCGGAACGTGTGTGTGTGTGTGTGTGTGTGTGTGTGTGTGTGTGTGTGTGTGTGCAGGCTGTATGTGTGTGCAGCAGTGAAACACTAATTAAGCTGTCGGATGGTGCAGCAGATTAGGAAGGGCCCCCCTGCAGAGTATTCGGCCCTAGTAGGCAAACAGGCTTCATCCCCTCAGCCAGCCAACCCAAATACATCTCAGCCCATCGCTACAACCCATTACACACTGCTCTACACTCAAATATCTGCAGCCCAGTGAGACCGGATCAGATGGCTGGCCAGAGCCAACAGCCGGTACTGCCACTGAAGACTGAAGGGAAGATTATTAGCTGCCCTCAGAGCAGTATCTGCATTAAACACGTAGATTTACTGGTGTGCATTTAGCACATATGCACTAATTTTTTTAAATAGGCCTACAAATAGAAAATCTGGTGTCAGAGATAATGTTTAGTTGGTAAAAAAAAAGGAGAGGAAAGGAGTGAATGTTTTGCAGAGAGCAAAGCATTTGTTTCATGGTTTGAGAAACCACAAGATTATATAAAGTTTGTATGATGTGTGTATGTGTGTTTTAAGATGGAGTTACTCCACCACAAAAGGAAGGAAACTCAAGCCTCAGCTTTTCACAGTAACAGTTGAAACTTCACAGAAAGAGTTATGAAAGGGGAATGTTAAAATAACAAGACTTAAGTTCATGTAATTTCTTCTTTTCTCTCTCTCTGTCTTTCTAGCTAATCACACACGTGCAGACACACACACACACTCACACACTCCATCAGCGCACTGTGTTTACAGCAATTAATGGACTACATCTGCTGTCACATTAATCAAAGAGGTAACTGTGGTCGTCCTCAGCAGGTTTTGAATCACTGGCTGCTGCACATCCTGACCCAAGTTTAAATAAATGAATGGCTGCTGCACATTTCTCACCATTTATATGACACCGTGTTTTATGTGTCTCTGTTGGATTTGTGGATTTTTCATTCTGGGTGGCCACAGATTGTGATCTGAGTTTCTCTTCTATAAAACACAGTATCAAATTCAGCGCCCTGTCCAAAAGCAACATTGCCCTGTTACGTCTTAAAGTGTGTGAAATGAGGACCAAACCGCAAACAACGGAAAAGATAGTTTTCACCTTCATGTGTTCACTTTTTTTTTAAGTCTCATTGTGACTATTTCTGCAGTAAGTCAATCCTATGTTGTGTCCATACTTAAGAATGATTTGTTTGTGACTGCAGCTTGTCCTGGAGGAAGCATGGCCACTCTCTCTCAGCCTCTCAAAATGGCCACCTTGAGGCATGGAGGAGTGAGGCTTGTTTGATTAACGCTACACCTTAGATTCATCTGAGCAAATATGTTCCCCATGCAATGGCTGACAGCTCTGAGGCTGAGGCAGGGACCCCAATGCATGACACACACACACACACACATACACACACAGACACACGCACGCACACACACACATAGACACAAACACACACTAACACACACACAAACACACACTAACACACACACACACACACACACACACACACACACACACACACACACACACACACACACACACACACGCTACAGTGAGTGTTGACACAGCCCAGATGTTGGCAGCTCTGTTCCAAATGAAGGCAGGGCAGCTGGCCAACAACCTGGACTGCTCTCCCCATCAAATTATATGTTTACAATAATACTGTTCTGAGACTCAGGAGACACACACACATGTGCACAGGCATGCACACAGACAGACACACACCAGTGCATTCTCAGATCATGGCTTAACGAACTAATGGAATGGCAGAGAACCACATTGGGTGCAGAAGCAAACCAAACTTAGGTGGTGTAGAAAAGAGAGTTTTGAACAGAAAACAGCAGAAGACTGAGCAGAAAATGGAGGGACACAGTTTGATAAAAGAATTGTCAGAGAAAGGACATTATCATTGCCTTGTTTGGATCTATAATTATCCTGCTCTGTCAGTCTAACAGAGAGAGGCAGTGGATGAAAAATAATAGTGTAGTTATGTAATGTTTCTCTGAGGGTACTCAAACAGAGACACACACAGCACAGGTTCCACACAGAGGTAGATGTCAGACTAACTGTTCTCTACACCAGTGGTTCTTGATCTTTTTCCTTGGAGCGCTCCCTTCTGGAAAGCTGAGCCCCCCAGGACCCACATAAAAAATTGATACCTTGATGTAAAAAAAAAAAAAAAAGACAATAACGTGACAATAACAGTTTTCATTACAATCTTTACCATTGATAAATGTCTATTTAGAAGTGTGCTATTGTGATTTAAGTTATTGGTCGCAAATACACATAAGCCTTTTCTCTGGACCCAGAACAAAACATAACCCACTTTTCAAGGACACAATTTTTAACTTTGAAAACAGAAACTCATGTTTCCTTAACCATTATTTATCTCTGTTTATAATTGGTGAAAGCAATGGAATCTAAATATTCATTATTTTGCAATCATTAGGCATTTAAAATAATGAATAAAAACATAACCATGAATTTATGCAAAGTAGGCATTCTTCTCACATAAACCATTCATCAAATATTTTTTTTGCTTACCTTAAATCATCTTGGGGGGGGGGTCTCCTGAGCCCTGAATTCAGAGCTGTCTCCGTTTCTTCTTCTCACACACTCACTCTTCTGTTGACACACATAACTATCTGCACAGATGTTTTTATCTAATGACTGCCTGAAAATGTTGCTATACCCTGGCACACAACCAAATATTGTCAAATTGTGTCTAATGACTAATGAGCATTCAGTCAGTCTCAGTTTGCTGACTCTGATCAGTTGTTTGTTCTCAGCATGTTACTCCTGACTGTCACAAAGTGTCAAACCTGAAAGTGTACCTGACACCTCAAAGCTTCACTTTTACAGACACATCAAATACACACATGCAGGCTTGTGCATGATTTGCTTGGATAGCAGTACCAACATGAACACAAGTGTGTTGCAATAAGTATACTTTTATCTTTGTTTCCGTTCTTAGAAAAATCAGATCATATCCCCTTGTTGACCCTGAATAAGTCTTGTCACTGCTGGCTCAAAAGACAGAGAGGAAAATACAATTGTAAATCAGTCTGATAAAGTGTAGCAATTTTTCAGCTCCAAAAAGACCAGACAACAGGAGAAGAGGTCTACTGTGCTGCCTCAGCTTGTTTAATTTAGATTCATATTAAACTACAGATGCACTCACAGTCAGCCATTAAAGCCTCTCTCCACACACATGATTATCCAGCCAGGTTCATGATAGTATAATTATATTGAATAATGATTGCATTTTACTTTAATAGATTTTCTGTTGAAACTTTTTTTTTCAAATCATCTCCAGGAGAATGGCTTTAAGGCAGAAATAGCTGATCCCAATGAGAAGAAAGATTCTATGATTATTTTAGGAAGCTTCTGAATGTGTTTGCTGCTGGGAAATATCTGTCATCCTTTAAGGAGAATTTAGAATCTTCTAGACTGACCAAAGTGTATGTGCATATTATATCAATGAGAAATAAAATATAAATCAACACAATGTTGGTAAATGAGTATCTGCTTCACCGTTCTTATTTTAAGTTTTTATAATCCACTATAGAGGGATGGTGATCTTTTGGACTGTTTATCCAGAGTACTGGTCTGAATAAAAAACATTCTACATTTTTACATTCATCAAAAAGAATGAATGTATCCTTTTGACTTTGGTGAACCCCCAACTTTTGCTTAGCTCCCCCTATGAGGCTCACATTGGACCAGTGTTGGATAGAGTGCCATGAAATGTAGTGTAGACATTCATATTCCCCTCAGGATTATTAGTAATCAGGATAGTGATTCACTTTCCATACAGTGCAAAAAAACCTGTCAACGTGTCCAGCCGAATGTCTGCAAAACAAACAGAGACCAAATCAGTCGGTACAATGTTACAGTAGTCATTTCTAAAAGTTTGCATGCTAAACTGCTAACCTGCATGTCTGCATGCTTAACAAAGATAGTTAAAATGATAAACACAACTTACAAATAACATGTTGGCATTGTGAAAGGTTTAACATTTAGCTTAAAGATTTGTCTCACACACAAGTCCAACAAAGCTGCTAGCATGTCTGCAGACTCTTAACCTTTTTGTTGAAAAAGAACATCAGGCGAATACTATACTTTGATTGCTGGGTGATACATCAATGAATCGGTATAAGTATTTGAGCAGTTTTGGAGGAGTGTATCAGCACAGAGCCTAGGATGCCTGGCACTGCTGAAACATATGGGATAAATTATCTGTAAAACACTGAGGAAGACAAAGAGACAGAGAAAGACAGACACAAGAAGAATATTTCCACCAAATGTTTAACTCAATAATTGAACGTTGCCTTTTATTTAGCAGTTTTAGGCCTTTTGAAGCCGCACTGTTCCATGCTATCACCAAGCTAATGGAAGTGTAATGAAGTGTGGAGGAACAGTGCCAACTTCAGCAGAAATGCCTGTGGTTCTGCCTTCCAGTCCGACTCTAACAACACGGCAGACAAACAGTGCAGACGAAAACTAACGGAGGAGCTGAAATCATTTTTAACACAGAGGCACGCTCTCTCTGCGTCACATAATCTCCTCCAACAAGGGGTGTGTGTGTGTTCGCTACAGGGGTCCATTAATAAAATATGACTGTATCATATAATAGACTCGTCTGCCAAATTACAGGAGACAGAGAGACAGCTTATTAGGAGGATTGAAGGGGAGGTGTGTGTGTGTGTGTGTGTGTGTGTGTGTGTGTGTGTGTGTGTGTGTGTGTGTGTGTATGTGTGTGTGTGTGTGAGAGAGAGAGAGGAAGATTGTGTGTGCAAGTTGAAGCCTGAATAGATAGATTAAGTGGCCTATACTCTCATTAAAAAGGCACATTACCTAAGTGTTGGCATCATTGATACGACTAAGGCAGAACCAATCTGCTAACAAAGGCTCCAACTGTGACCGAGCAGACATGAGAGTGTTGGACAATTACTCTCGACTACTGCTCTCTCAGGAAATTCTCTCTTTTTTTTTTCATCCCACCAGCACCCAGATAATCCTGTAATATACTAAAAAACATTTATTTAAATATAGGTAGGCATATTTATAACACACGAACGTGCAACACACACACACACACACACACACACACACACACACACACACACACACACACACACATACACTAAACACAGCACTGCTCTAAATCCAAATCAAACTGCCGTGAGTCACACTGTCACCGTGGCAACAGTGACCGGCTCCATGCAGAACATACTCTGTTATATCTCTGGTGTTTTTTTTTTTTTTCCAATGCACCACACAAACACACACACAGACATGACCAACTTTCTGCTACAATAATCCCTCCCTACACTGGTCTTTTGAGAGAGCCATGAGTACAGCACATGGCTGTGTATGTTTGACTGTCAAAAGGTCATAGTTCAAAATTTTATTATCAAAAAAAAAAAAAAAACCTCTAACTCCTGACCAAGACAGCGGAAAAAACAACAACAAAAATCCTTCATCTCAAAATAGCGTCCATCTACCTGTCCATGTTGCTGCCTTTTCTACAGTGAGGGATCATGCTCTCTTTTCTGTGGATGTGCAGAAGGATTTTAGTCGCACTCATACATTTCACCACCAGATGGTGTCTCCAAACACTGCCACCACTGAGCAGGGGAGAAAAACAGAAAAGGGGGAGCCAGAGAGGGGTGTGTGCTTAGATGTTTCCTGCTCTATCCATCTTCATAAACACAAGCAATAGTCATCCTTTGAAAACAGCGACAAAGATAAATTGAGGGGCTGCTTGGTTAGATGGCAGGCGTCCTGTGAGTTGGCTGGACTGCAGGACTATCTGTTGTAAATGAATGGCTCTGTCTAACATGTTGGTATTCTGTGAGGCTGTGGACATGCCTGAAATAGTCACTTGGCACTAAGTCATGGATCCTGTTGCACATTTTAATCAAGACTTGGAGGAAATCATAATATAGTGTAAAAAAAAAAAAAAAAAAAGGTAAAAAAATGTTGCAGAAAAAGTACTGCTACTTTCAGTCCAGGAACATGTTTGTGGTGAGGGGACAGCCGTCTTTTATAAGGGAGTCCTGACCAAGACAGCGTAAAAAAGTTCACACAAAGAACAAACAACTGACCATGCAAAAATGACATCGGGGCATTCAAATTCTCAGTCTTTAGCAGTAACACATGTGCATAAACATCCTCAATCATGGTTTTAAAATCTTCCCAACTAATACAGCATGCACGTTTGAGGTGACTGTGTAGCTTATGCCAAGATGAAGGAGCGCCAGTTTGTGGAACTTCATACATCATGTATGAAACATGATGTGTCCATGCGACAGAAGGGTACAACTACTGACAGTTTTAGGAAAGAACATGGATAAGAAAGAAGTTCATCTTGTATGGCCTAAAGAAACATGTATCAACAGAATAAAGAATAAATATATCTGTTTCTTAAATACCTGAAATATGTACAATATGGGATCTTTAAAATGATAATATCATAGAGTTTATCTCAAAAACTGTTAGGTCCTTTAACCTAACAGCGTTCTAATTTATGATCTCTAAAATAATAATTTACACTAGGGCTGCAATCAACTCTGAATGGGACCTTGCATCCCTGTGCGAAAAATTCAAAATTCGACTTCCTGTTGGTTTTAGTGAGTCTAAGGGCTCACTCACACCAGGCATACGTATTGTGCTCAAGTATGTTTGATCATCAATGTCCAGTTTGTTTGACTAGTGGTAGTGCTCCGTACCGTGCTCTTCCTTGGTTGGAAGAGGTTTGCGCCGGCATACGGTTGCTCAAGCAAAAGCACAGGAACGCAATGTGGACAAGATGTGTAATCGATGAAAGGAGTGCAGAGCTGGAGCTGACCAAAACAACTCAAAATAAGCGACAAAGTCAGTTAAGTTGCAGTCATGTTCTTTGTGTTGTTCTGCATTGTGCTGACTCTGAACCGCACTCCTTGTAAACTAAAGGACATTAAAGCTGTGTGTGTGTTGTATTAGGACTTGTTGATGTATGTACAAGAGGTAACTGTGCTCAGGCCCGGCCGTTGCTGAAGCAATGTGAGTGCAGGCCAGCAAGGAACTGGGGAGGGGGGACAATCATACTTTGGCACGATATGGGTCAACTGGGCCTATTGTAAGTGCGCCCTATGATGCTTTGCATGGCCACAGCATTAGATGTAGACTTTGCCTGATCAAATTTGAGTGGGATTCAACCAAAAGGAAAGGAATTGTAACTGATAATTCATAAGCAGTAACGTCCTATGGCAAGAGGGTGGTGTTGTGATATTTGTGAAATGTTTTGGGCAGGACAAGCAGTGCAGATGTGATTATGTACATTTAGACATCATGGCAACCTTTATGTTAGTCCCGCCCCAACTGCCACGCCCTCTGACGAAAACACCCACATTTTTTTACAATGCTTAATTAACATCAATTATTTTATTATTATTATTATTATTATTATTATTATTAATAATAATAATAATAATTATAATTATAATAATAATGATACTACTACTACTACTACTAATAATAATAATAATAATAGTAATAATAATAATAATGATAATAATAATTTAATAATTGAACTTCAATCACAGACACATCCCCTCTGCAGTGCCTTAACATTCATTTTAGGTGGATATTGCATGTCTGCCTTGGAGTAGGAGGTTGTAGGTTGTAGCGTAAACTCTGCAAATTCCCAAAGGCAGTAGATGGTGCCATAATAACTACAAAATCTAGCCATGTGATTGTGTTCAGGCCAGGGACCTCATAATACAAGTAAGGTTTTGGTCAGATTTAGCCCACCTTTATCATGGCAGTAAGTACGAAAGATGTTATAGCCATCCATATTTACATGACTAGAATAGTCTAGATTGCCGGTGTTGTTCGTGGCATGCCAGTTTTACAGAAGCGACATGTGCACTCAGTTTCCCCTTCAGCTAAAATGTACCAGCTGAAGTGCAAAACAGCACGTGTTGGATGCATAACAAATCTGATTACAGAACTTAAACCACACATTTTTTTCACACTATGTATCACACTATCACAGCCCACCATACATTCTACAGGGTGAAGGTCCACAAAGGAATGGAAAGACATTTTTTTTTTTTTTTTTTTTTACATTATAGTCTGTATTTCCAAAAACCTTCTCCTAACATATATTCTTGCTGATTTTATCTTATTATGCACTACAAGTGTCCAGAAATATTTCTATAATGCTCATATAAAACATATAAACTGAGATATGAGACTAGACACCAAAATTATATATACATAGGAGAATAGTTTGGACTAATTTTGTGCATTAGTGTGAATTCAAGGAAAACGGATGTGTCAAGCATTGGGGCTCCACCTACTGACCAGGTGGAATAATTTGTCAATTTAGGTTGACATTTGTTGAAATGTTTAAATATACATGTGCTTTTTTGTTTTTCGCTTTACCTTTTTTATTTAAAACCTGACTAATTATAGCTTGTGTAACATATTTCATTTGATGACGAAACATGACATTAAATATGTTGAGAATATCCGCACACTGCACTCAAGATTGATGATCCTGTATTCTTATTTTAAGTGCAGCTCTGGCTCCACAGTACATCTTTCATGCAGGATGTGTTTTCTGTGCTGTTTCATGGTGATCACAGCTCTGGTGATCTGTCTCATCCTCTCTCTGGTGCAGGAGGTGGAGTGGGGCCATGTGGGCTCATTTACAGGCATCAGTAGAGAGTGATTTGGGTGCAGCCTCTCTGCAGCCCTGACTCCCATCAGAAGATTTTTTTTTCCAGCCTAACACCGCAGATGCCAACAGTTCCATCAGCACCACTCGGTACACTGAGACACATTTGGGCAGCTCACCCTGCAACCATGGTAACAGAAGAATTTTACTAGTTGGCAGCAGCCAATAGTGGGGCACTTCCCACTCAGCTCTGTCCAATGAGAGAGCAGCCTGCAGCCCAGCCCACCTTGAAGTGACACTGATGGGCTAGTGCAGGCAGGACTAAGAGCTGCAGGCTTGGCTAATGAACAAGTAAGAGTAAGAGTGTGTAGGTATGAGTGTGAGTGTGGCGTAATCTGATGAGAGGATTCCCTCTCTTTTAACCGAAAACAACACAGTGTGGTAGTACTCATTCACTGAGATCGGCTGTCTTGCAGCACCAAAGAGTGCAGTGAAACCTTTTTGCTTCCACATGCATAATATACACCCACTTACACACGCTCTCTCATCTTTTCAGCCTCATCTTTGCATGTGTTTTTTTGGGTTTCATCAGAAATTCAAATCTTAATAAAGAAGAGGACAAACATGCAACCACCAGCTGTCAATAAAGTCATTTATTATTTCACACAATGGATAACATGAACAACTTCAACTGTAGTTCTTTTTAATAAGTGCTCAATGCTGCCAGCCAACATAAGGGTAGCAAAAGAATGAGCTTTTCTCTCTCAGGAAAGTGAAATAAAAAAAAAGCACCTACTAGATCATGAGAGATAAACATGACCAAAAGCATGCCAGCGGACATGGATATACATATATATTGCATGTATATATGTGCTTAAGACATATATCTGTATGACAGCAGATGCAAATACAAAATATGTGTACAATTACACATACATACTCTGAAGGATATATGCATATGCATGCGCATCTAGTATTTACTCTATATGTCAAATATTTGCAGTTTTTAATATTCATACAATGTACAAAAATGCTTCATGAATTAAAAAATTCATTACAAAAAGAAACATATCAAACAATGTACAAGTCTTGCTCCAAATTCAATTGAAATTTAACTTTTCGGCTTTTCTAAAATAGTTATGCATACAATCAAATTGAGCATGCAAATCAAGGAAACCCACTCTAGAAAAAGGTTCAAATACACTATGTATACAAACTAAAATATGCCCATACTGTTAGAAGAGCTCACTTTGTGCTCTGAAGAAGTACATTTATTGGTTTTTCTCAATGCTTTATCTGCACTTTCAGCTTTGAATAACATTATAGCTTAGAAGTGTAAAATACGCTGTGAGGATGACGACATGTATATTAATGAGGCTCTGTCTCATGTGACCCCTCACTCCATGTCTAGTACACTCATCACAGTACGCTACAGAGGAGGTGATTGAAATGTAGGTGCCATTATACCCCATGCTGGATACTGTTTCATGTAGACTACAGAATATAAAGCCCAAACACTGATTTCAGGTCAAATACTGCTGCGTTGCCCTTGATGATCAAACCAAAGACAATGTAAAGGATCCTTACATTAGTGCCTGAGGCCTCCTGTAGCTACTGGTCCACATTAGTTGCTAAATAGAATACAACAGAGAGAGACCTTGAACCCTAATCAAAGACACATCCCCTCTGCAGTGCCTGTGTAGAGTGAAAGCTCTGGATTAGGACAATACTTGTCAGTGTTAGAAGGCACCGGAGCATTGGCTGGTAAGAGAGACAGACAGGACAGACAACACCTTGGGTCTTAAACTCTTACACCAGAGACCGCTGCCTGACCACAGTATGGAGGGGTAAGCTGCCAAGCATGAAGTCTCTACACCTTAAGAACCACATGTCTAGACCTCATCTTCACCACAAAAGACTGCAGACCAAACGAAAGTCATCTATCAAAGCAAGGTCAAGCGCACCAATATGAGGACGAGAGTATTTTTGGCTATTTCCTCTGAGAGCTTACACATATTCTTGTTGCTTACTCTTTATGCTCCTACAATGCACAAACTGGCTGCAGGCAGAAAGCTGCAAGTCAGCAGGGAACCCTATTTTTGGTTTGGTTCCCTACAGTGGGGTTTATATCCTTCAAGAACTTAATGTGGTTCAAAAAGGAAACTCAGTTTACCTTCTGTGTGATTTAACGGACTGCCAATGTCTATCAGAATATTTTAAACAAAAAAAATCTATTAGGGTTGACATTTCTAAACATTTGTTTTAGGTCTTAAGCAGTCTTATTATGGAGAGCAGGTCTACTGTGGTTTTGGGAGACAGTCCCAGCATAGCAGAGCCCAACTGGTATCCATGCAGGACGGACATACTAACACTATTTACAACAAACACTTCAAAACTGTAGGTTCACATCTGGTTAAGGCTGTACTGCATAGAGCTGCAGTAACTATAGTTTTCATGAAATGATAGTCACTTTCTGCACAACTTATTACTGGTATTATTCACAATTCGCATTGCACGGATGCATTTTATTCAGTAAATAAGACCACTTATTTCTCTTTGTCAAAGGGTGGACTCAGAACAGAAATTCCTTTTAAGGTCAACGCCAGGCATGGCCTGATGCATAGCAAACAACAATGTACAGGAGTGTGGTTTCCTTGACATCCTCATCTGTTCCTCCTTAACCCAGTACAAAACCAATTGTATGCTGTAAACAACTGGTAAACATACTGGGCAGGTTCACTGATAGTCAATTGTATCCGAGAATTATCAATATATCTGGATAGAAACACATTTGGCATGGTTGACCTTCTGTCTCTGAGGCCAGTACGTGTGTTTTAATACAAATGTATCATATTGTATCCATCAGTCCGGCCCTTCTAGTTGTGTTATTTTGATATGGGCCTGAATAGTAAGAAACAAGGAGACAGGTGAGCTGCCAGGTGACAGAGGATGCTGACTATAGAAGCTGTTAAGGGACACAGGCAGTGGCAGGGCTCTGATGACTGAGACACATGCACATTCATGAATATTTTGGGCCAATAACTCATTGCCACTCGATATTTCTCGGGTCAAATGTAATTGGTGAGAGAAAGAAACATAAGGCACAAGTTGAACTGCTGCTTACTGAGAACTCCACCCGACCAAAGACGACAGAATCTCCTGAAACTAAACCTTAACAAAGTCGCCAAAGAAATACTGATCCAGTTCTCATATTCTGAATACTTATTTGAGAAAAACACCAACAACTACCCAAAGAGACATACATTGTAGGTAGAGTTTAACAAAGGCTTTACACATTGACACAGAAATCCAAGATGGCTACATTCTCAAGTGCACACAGGAATGCTTCACTTTAGTGCCAACATGATGGAGACTATGTCCAACTCTGATTTAGATTATTTTAAATAAAACATCCTTACACTGAATACGTAGACTTTGGTTTCTAATTCTAAATACTGGATTTACTTTAAAGAAAAAGAAAAAACACATCCAAGATTATGGATTGAAAATCATGTTAAGTAGAAAGTATGGGATTTACTTTTCAAAACACTGTTTGTGAGCCCTCTTTAACTGAACTGTCCTATGAGGATTTAGGCCTGGGCTCCAGTTTGACGCTTTTGGCTGCGCAGCCTGCATATACAAATTGATTAAAATAATGCATGCTCTCTGGAATGGAAATCCACACCATTGAAGGCCAAAACATAAGGCTGGAACAAGCATGTAAGTGCTCTATTTGATTGATGCAAGTGTATGGTTTTTCATAGTGCATTAAACCAATTTTAAGGTTTACCAAAAAATACACCTGATATTCCTCCTGTATGCAATGCCCCCTGGTTATACAAACAATAATGAGGGTATGAATGATTACATGTGGTTCTTTCTGTCTGAAAACAAACTTGTCTTGAGTCGCACCCATGTCTGTTTTTGGTTATAAAACAATACACAGCTTCCATTGTCTATGGTACAACAATTCTATTTGATATACTGAGTGCCAGTACACATCTATGAGCTGGTCTCTCACTGAACAAGGCAGGCGACAATGGACTTTGTTTCTATGTACAGTCTGGGACAGTTGATGTCAGTACTCAGGACGGGCCTGAGCAGGGAGGGAGAATACATGAGACAGGAGGAGTTTTAAGGACGAAGCGGAAGCAAGTGAGATGTAAAATATGATCGAGGTTAGAGAAGAAGAGAGAGAGAGAGAGAGAACGGGAGATGAAGTTGAGCGGCATGCACCAGGGAGGGCTAAAGAATTTGGATAGACACAGGGACAGGGGAGCAGGGATGAGAAGCTGCCACCAGGTAGTGGTTACTCCTTGGAGAGAGAAGAACACAAGGAAGGTAAATATAGCAGAGAGCAGGGACACAAAAAGGGTAAGGTGGCTTATTTACTGCTGTTTTATCCCACATCTTTGACAAGCTTCCTCAGAAAGGCAAAAATAAGCAGAGCTGCACAGTTTAATATTAACCATCCCCCTCCCCTTGCTGGTAAATATATGGCTGAAGCCACATTCAGATACAGTATCATAAAGTACCATACACGTCACTTTATCAGATACATAAAGATTCACATAATAATTCTAAACTATCATAAGTACCACACTTTATAGCATCAGATTCAGTATCAAATAGTACCATATAGTGCCATTGTAAGTGAAGTCCGATGAAACCTTGAAAGGTTAATGTCTGATTTAATAAATGGAGGGAGGGAACAGCAGGTGCTCTCTCCTCCGCTGAAGTCCTCACAGACCAGAGAGGACAGACAAGTCAAAGTGCACCAAGGAGTCCCACAATTAAGGGCACTGCATCTAATAGGCTTCAAACAGCACTGGCTCCACAACAGCTCTCTATCAGTGACCGAGTCCCTTTCTCCTGCAGGTCTATAGACTAGAGGGAGCCCACAACTCGTCCCTGCTGTGGACACGGCCTCTGCGTTTCCCGCCTTTAGCCGTCTGAGGCACAGCTCGTGCTTGATGCACCACAGTCTCAATCGTTGCCGAGATGGAGTCGTGGTTTGAGAACTCCAAGGGCTCGGGGGTCAAGCTCGGCCTGAGGCTCTGCCTACCAGGCAGGTCGTCGCACCTCTCCAAGACCGGCATTCCCAGAGTCCTACCGTCACCTCTCCTTCCCGCCAACATGTCCAAAACCCGACCATCAGCTGGATCCTCCTCCCTCCTGCTGGTCTGTTCTGGTTCCTCTATAGGCTGTTTCCTGGGCCGTCCTGGCCGTCTTTTGATGACGTTGTTTCCTGTTTTGGCTTGTCGCTGCAGGCGCTTGGCACGGAGGATTTTCTGCACATGCTCAAAGTTCAAAGAATGCATCCTCCTTACGTCCTTCTGGATCTGCTCCACCTCGTGTCGCTTGTACCTCCTCTTACCGGGAACACCTGGTGGAGGAGAGAGTGAGCATGAGTTAAGTATTTAAAGGAGCAAGGAGTTTTCATGCTAGTTTGTCGGTCAAACTGAGCAGCCTTTAAAGGCCAGAAAAGACATCTTGCCAGTTAAGCTCATAGATTTCTTTTTTTTTTTTTTTTTGCTTCAAGAGCTTCCTGCTAATTTTGACATATTCATGTAAGCCTTTGAAAGCCCAGCTGAGCCAGGAGAGCAGATCCTATCCCGTAATTGTCAACTACAGAGCAGAGAGGAGAGAAGGAGATCCCATTCTGTGAGCAGGAAACCCACAGAAATGTCTCCTTCAACCATTTAATATGTCGCTACACAATAACACCCCTGTGCATCTGGAGCACAGGCTGCCAAAAAGTCAAACACACACTATCCACATGCAGACACACACACACACGCACGCACACGCACACGCACACACACACACACACACACACACACACACACACACACACACACACACACACACACACACACACACACACACACACACACACACACACACACACACATCCACATGCACTCAGACACACACACACTTATCCACACGCACACAGACACATTTATCCACATGCAGACACACACACACACACACACACACACACACACACACACACACACACACACACACACTTATCCACATGCACACAGACACGAATACAAAAACACAACATGCACAGTCTTCCACACGCACAGCATGCACAAATAATGAATTCAGCAGTTCAGAATGGCTGAGCAGAAGAAACCAGAGCCATATTGTTTTCTTCACTCTGGTGAACTGGGCAGTGTGCCCTTTACACACTGTTCTATCATTTTTCTCTCCCCCTTTCTCCATCACTTTCTGTCTCTTTCTCTCTCAACACTCTAAATTTCAATTAAACTGGTAACACAACACCATTTCATTTCCGTCTCCAATTCAGAAACCACTTCTTGGTCTTGGTCCTTCTCTGTCATTCTTTCTGTTTCCCATCTCTGCCCCCATTTCTTAGCCCCACCCCCCCTCCCCCACCCCCTCTTCTGCCTGGGCACCGTTCCCAACGCTCAGACGGAGCCACAGCCAAAATGGAGGAAAAGCACAATCAGACACCAGTCCCCATGCAGTGTGCACACAACATGTTTGGTGTTTCTTTCTTGAGAAATGTATCACTGCATTCCCAAACCATTGATTGTCTTTCTTCTTCTTCTTATCCTGCTGATACATTGTAGCAGGTGCTCTAACACCGGTCTGCATCAAACAAAATCGGCTCTGAATCTTATACAACAAATATGGCAGGCTGCGTTTCAGATTAATTTTTAAGACTAACACTCACAATAAGATTATTTCATTTGTTTAAAAAAAAAAACATGGCATCCTCTGTTAGGATACTTCATTTTTGTGCCTTACAGCCTGACAGAGAATCAGTGAAGCTTTACAAAAATCTGATACACAATACATAGGGAATAACAACTGTTATACAATGTATTAGTATTTCAAGAAAAACAAATGGAAATGTTTAGGGGGATAATACAATTTTAAAGTGTAGCGTTTAGTATTTACAAATGAACTGTGGGTATGAGAAGATAACCAGAGGCTCAGCCGACTGTCTGTTCTCTATTGTTGTTTTGGGAAATTAGTCTAATGCAGAAAGCACTAAGTAGCAGTAGTTTATGAGCTGCACAGGACTGTTAACATGCTCATCTCACACACACACACACACACACACACACACACACACACACACACACACACACACACACACACACACACACACACACACACACACACACACACACACACACACACACACACACACACACACACACACACACACACACACACACACACACACACACACACACACACACACACACACACACACACACACACACACACACACACACACACACACACACACACACACACACACACACACACACACACACACACACACACACACACACACACACACACAGAGTAGCAGAAATTTATGAGCTGCATACACGGAACATAAAACCGCTGACCTTCAGCAGTGTGAGGGGCCGTATAGCACTGAGGACCTGTTTCTCTGTGGAGTAGGAAGTCACTACTACACAGAGATTCATGCCCACTTAACTACTGTCCCTGCACTTACCAAAACAGGTTACAGACAGGACGCAGTGATCCTCCATGTGTATTATTCTTCGCATGTTTGAGCAGGTCATGTGACAAAAACCAAGTTGTTCACAGCTATATTGTAGAATAAATATGCATGTTCGTTTTGCTGATTAGTGTAATAAAGCACAGAGAACCAGACAAAACATAAACAATAATACAATACCATAAAAAACATGTTGTCATCCCGACCAACTGGTTCTATGAAGGAATAATTCTGAAACTCAGGGTTGCATGCTCAGAAACTGATTTAAATTTTCATCTGTATCAGTGACTCATTGAAATGTATCTGTGTTTTAGATTGGGTCTATGCCTGCATGTGCAAGCCCACATGAATGGTTGTGCTGCATGCATGTCTATACCCACGCGCTGTGATTTAATTGGGCTAAAGCTGTGAAGTGAGGCAGTAAGTCATGCTAGAGGAGGAGCAGAGGGAAAAGGGGGAAGGAAAGGGTAATGAGGGGGAGGGGAGACAGAATGGGAAAGGGAAGGTGTAAAGAGATAGGAGGAGGAAGAGGAGAAAAGTAGGTATGTGGATGATTGAGGGAGCAGTGCAAAAAAGGGATATCAAGGGCAAGAAGTGCAGAAGCAGCAGAGGGGAAAAAGTTGACGGCGGGGAAGGTAGAAGAGGAATAACAACACTGCAGGGATAACATGGGGGTTGTGTGTGTGTGTGAGTGGGGGGCGGGTAGCGTGTATATGAGTCATTCGTCCTGGTTCCCCTGGGGTGGGGGGGGGGGTGTATTCTAACTGAGCCCCTGGCTTCTCCTCCCCGCCACTGGACTAGGCCCCAGTCATTAAAGCCCTGGCTGCAGGCCAGCTCTTTTTTACACAGGCAAGGGCCTTTTACGGCGTGTCTGTAGAAAATAAATCACACTGTGTGAATAATATATCTCTGGCAAAGACATTGGTAGGAGGGGAGGGAAGGAGGAAAGGAAGGAGAGATTGGTGAATTATAGTTGTCTCCATCCATGCATTACGTTCTCTCTATCCCCAGCCAGATGTGCTCAAAGACAGCAGAAAACAGAATGTACTAAAATACACCTCAGTCTGCTTAAGAGAATGTGGGGCTCCCCTGCCTCTTTGTGTCCTTTAAGTACAGAATGCTGTACAAAGCACATTTATAAATAGGAATCACCTTGATGAGCATGCTGCAGCCTACATTTAAAAAGGTGAAAACCCTGGAAAGTTACACTAAATGTGTAATTAAGATGCACATCAGTAAAAAACCAAGCTTGTTATCTCTAGGGAAAACAATAATATAGTGGACACTGAACTTAGTTTTGGCTCCAAATGTAGTGATGTTTACATTTTTACAGAAGAGTCTTGTAACATCCAGTTGTTGTTACACATTGAAGTACAAGTGCAGCATCTTGTGCTTCATTTTACGGCACGCTGTTCCCTCACAGCGGCCGATAAACACAAGAAATGTTCGTGCAAATTACACGAATCAATCTCTAAATCTGTGGCCAGACAGGTGACTTAACCAAAGCCACACTTCAAAACACTACCTATGTTAAGCTGTGAACTTTATGGGGCAGAAGACACTGTCAGTTGTAGATTTGTTTCCCTGAAATGTCCACTTTACAGTCTCAACATTTTTTAATATGATCTCCTATCTCTTGTGATTAGAGATTTAATGATGTTGATTTATGTTGTGAGCTACTGTTGATGTCACCTTAACACTTGTGACATGTGAAGACTATGTGAGGAAGCTACAGGTGGTCAAGCCTGAGTGAACTGGTTAGACATAGAAGATCAAGCACCATGCAGCTAATTGCGTTTTAGGCCAAACATTTAACCTCCAACACATCATCAAATATGACAACCATCTGACACTTACTGATGTCATGGTTTCTAAGATTGCATTGGGAAGTTAATACATGTCTATGGTCTTGTAATCGTGAACATGTAATCCTAGTTAAGTTAGTGGATCTTACCGGTGAGGGAGGGACTGGAGCACTTGTTAATTTGTCCTGACTCCTGCCTGGCAGTTTGGAATGACAGCAGGCCCTGATCTCCAAACACAGCTAGCCCCGGCTTTCTGCTCCTCCCATCACACAAGTCCTCGTGTGACCCCAAAATGAGATCAGAAGCTGCCTCTGATCGCTGCGATTGGCTGCTGTAGCTGCTCCTGAAGCTGTTAATTGGCTGTCGTATCTGACGGGAGTGGAATTGGCTGTCAGCGAGAGAGTGTTTGGAAAGCTGGTCTGACTCAAACATCCCTAAGCTGGACCCGAGGCCTGAGACTCTCCCGCTGCCCCTTTGCTTCTCCACATGCTTTGAGGTGCCCTGACTGACAAGGTCCCTCCTGTCACTCAGCATGCTGAGACGTGCATTCGTTTTAGCTCCACTGAAGAGCCCGCCCAGCTCCTGCCGGTCTCGCAGTGAAAGGAGGGGTTCGTCCTTGTGCTTATGTTTGTGCTTGTGCTTCCTCTTGTGGAGGCGAACCCCTGCAAGAGTTCCTGCATTGCCGCTTCCCAGAGACCCCAGGCCCTCTCTTACAGAGGGGCCCTGGAGGGGGGCACTGGCACTGCGGAGCTTGGCCCCAGGCTGGAGCTTTGGGTGTCCACTGGAGTGAAAAGCCTTGGGTGGGGGGACGGTTGGCCTCATGAAGGGAGATGGAGGTGCAGGGCCTAGTGAGTGATGGGGCAGGTAAAATGGGGGAGGAGGAGGAAAGTAGCCCAGACTCAGATGGGGTGCGTAAGGCATAGCATACGGTGCTGCATAGTAATTTCCTCCAGCCAGTGGATAACTGTATCCTTGAACGAAAGGCAGCTTGGATGTGATTGGCTCGTTGGCTTTGGCTGGACGGCCACGTCTCCTCTTAGCCTTCAGATCGGCACTCCTGCGGAGATATGAGCTGGAATCACACGAGTATGAGTCGTAGCTAACGGGGTAGTAATGATGGAAGTTGAGGCGGAAAATTGAGGGATAAGGTTGCTGGGGGTAGCAGGTGAATCTTCTGTGAGACACTCGTAGCTGCTGGAGCTTTAACACCACCTACAAGAAGGGTGAAAAAGAATATAAAATTAGGAAAAGACACCTCATACTATTCATATTTTACAGTTTGGTAACAACAATTACACAAAGAATTTATCACAGTTTTTCTAACCTCCTCCAGCTCAGAGAGAAAGTGAAGATGATCCCGACTTTGCAGGCACTTCCTCTTCCTCCGATGGTGTTTTTGCTTCTTTTCCTGCTGTGACAGGAAGTTGTCAACAGTAGTTACTTGGCGATTGCAGCGCGTTCTACTGTTCCTGTTGGATGCTTCTAAGGCTGCTGCCTCAGCAGCCTCATACCCACACAGGTCAAACGAGTACCTGTTTGAACACAACATATAATCATGTTAATGCCACCAGAAAAATACTTTGTGCGAGTTAAAATATAAAACTAAATAAAGGCTCTATAAAGGTATTGCACCTGCGTCGGGAGGCGGGGCCCTTCTCAGTTTGGTCTGAGGTGCTGTTGTTGTCCGTTCCAATCCCACTGTCACTGGGAATAGTCTCCTCGCTGTGGGACTCACTGATTGGGGACAGGGTCGCTTCCTTCACCGAAGCCCCCTCTGACAGGTGGGAGGGTGAGTTAGCCAGAAGGCGTGGAGGAGAAAGTTTCCAACCTCCAGAGATGAATCCCCTGCCAGGTGGCTTGGAGGACAAGGCTGAGATAGGCTGCAAACTTGGCATAGTGGCATCAGGGTGGCTGGCTCTGATGGATGTGGAGCTGGGAGATGAGGTGGAGGAAGGCACTGCAGGGCTCTCATAGAGACTAGAAGTGGAGACAGACATCAGGGGCTTGTCCCTAGTGGTTTTTAGAGGGTTGGAGCCTTGAGTTTCTGCTCTGGGTTTACGCCCCCTCTTCTTTCCGATGTAGATTGTTCCTCTCTTACTCACGTTTATCTGCTTTCCCAGCCGAGCCTCGATGGTGGATGCCATGGCTGTCATGGCTGAGGAAACAGGTGCAGAGGATGACTTCAGAGCTAGAGTGCCATTCTGATTGGAGCCTGAAAGGATCTGGTTCAGGATGCTCTGCATTTTACCCAGCTTCATCTTATTCACCGGCCTGGAAAAGCCCCTGCCGCGCTTCAGATTCAGACTGGTAGAGTTGATGCTGGTGGTGGTGGAGGACAGTTGCATTAATGTGTTGAGTGTGTGTGTCTTCCTACTAGGGATTAGCCCTGCAGACACTTCCTGTGCCAGCGGGCTAGGAGGAGAAGTGGAGGTTCCTTCGTGTATGGTCTCCACTGTTAGGAGTGGCTGTTTCTTGGGGCGTCCTCGTTTCCTCTTGATGGGTGTGTGGACCGTCAGGCTGTCAGTGTTGGTATAGAGGGGGCTGGATGGGGTGATGGGGAATGCTGAGGGTGGGTCAGCTAAGGTGGAGGGGCTAGTCCTGATGTCTCTTTGGGGTGATGAGAGACAGGCATGGCTTTTGGCTTTCAGGTAGGACCACCTGTCCTTGGCCTTGGTTTGTCTGGAGCTGGCTGTGGAGCTGGGGCTGTTGCTGGGGCTCGGACTCAGGGCAGCCCTGGGCCTATGACTTGGGCTGGGACTTGGGCAAATATTGAGCCTGGGTTTAGGACTTGGGGTTGGGCTGATGCTACTCCTTGGGCTGGGGCTTGGGTTTGGGCTCGGGAGTCTGGGGTTCATGTTAAGAATGGGTTTATTGATGTGACTGTGAGAAAGCTCTCTGTGTTTAAGGGCGTCTGTGCTGAGCTTAGGACGTCCAACAGGGTTCTTTTTCATCCTGCTTGACTCTGGGTCAATCAGACTTGTAACCACTTCTCCTCTTTCTGACCTGTCGAGCCTTTCTCCCTTTTCTCTTTTATCACATTTATCCCCCTTTTCTGTCCTTTCTCGACTCACATCCGACTGATTTGGGAGTCGAGAATCATTTCTGTGAGCCTCTATCTTGTGTGCTACTTTGGGTTCCGGGGGTCCAGGCTGGTGCTTCTCTGCACTCGCCTGCCGTTGCTGCGACTGCTCCTCTACAGAAAAGGACTTGTCAAAAGAAGGCCTCCTCCGCCTCTTCCTTCCTTTCCCTTCCTCTGTCAGCATGAGCATCCCTCTGTCGTCTTCATCTCCCTTCCTCCCAGAATTTGCTCGATCTCTGTCCTCTTTTCTCTTTTCCTCTCTTTCTTCATGGAAGCACTCAGCTGTCTCTTCCTGCCTGTACTTGTGTCTCTCCTCTGCATTAGTTGGGCTCTCCGATCCTTTCTCTGGCTGTCCTCCCCAAGGTGTTTCAGCACTGAGGGGATTACTGAGCATCCTCTGGGAGTCCTTCCTGCCGTACTTCCTCTTGATGTTCCCAAAGAGCTGCTCACTGACCTCCTGTAAACCCCTCCCCCTGGAGACAGGTAAACAGAGAAAAAATAACAACATGTGAAATCAATGGAGAGTGAGGAGGAATGTTAGGTATTCTGTGGATACTATACAATCTCCAGCAGTTCATACATAGACTATTGCTGTGTGTCACCACACATAAATGTATGTACCCTGAGAATTAAAAAAAACTTGAGCTCTCAATTAAATATACATTTTAAAGACTTCATTATTAAAAAATATATAAAAATAAAATGTATTTTTAAGGTTTCCCTTTCCCCATTTTTATTAATTCAGCAACATGAAAACTATTGAAAACTATTTTATTGTTGCAGAAAATATCCCTCTAAACATCTTATTTTCACATTCCGAGGGGAAAGTGTGCAGTTCAATTTGATGGTATGAAGGCTCTCTGGGTTTAAGGGTGTCTGTGCTCATAAACACAGAAGATATGTTGTAAGCTTCAAATACATCTTGTGTAGATGAGCAAGCTGTGTGCCTGGCGTATACTTGTGTCTTTGATGATACGATCACCCATTAAACCAAACCATACCTGCTGAGAGAGGTCAGGTTGAGAATACTGGCATCTGTAACCACTGGCAGCTGCAGGTCTGGAGTCAGAGATCTCTGAGGTGAGGGGCTCCGCGTAGCTGATCGTGGGAAAGGTTGGGTCAGCTCTCGGGATGTCTGTGAATCTGGAGGATTGGTCGGGGACGCAGAAGGTGCTGTAGACGTGATCCAGTCTGAATTGATTTGTTGTTGTTGGAATTGTGGCGCGTGGGTGTGCTGTGTTTGCTGTGTGTGTGAGAGTGTGTGTGCAGGAAGGAGGGAGCTGCGGAGCTGGTGTTTGGGCGGAGTGTGATCTCCCAGTAGTTGCAGCAGGCCTCCCTCTCTCTGCTCAGCCATTCTGAACTGGCGCTCATACGTCTGTAGATGACAGAAAAAAAGAAAACAAAGTCTGGTTACCTCAAACTATGAACACAAGACTGCTTCACACTACTGCTGTGAATGACAAATGATATGATAATGACTGCTCTATTTCCTGTCTTAATAACAGTATATTTTCACAGAGATAACACATACCGGTAAGTAGCACAGCATCCAACTCTACACACACTTTATTTTTGTCGGCACATGTCAAATCTGTGAATTGCTGTGCTCTGATATTGCATTCTTGTCTTTTCACAGCAGGACTGAGACTTTAAATACATCTTGTCTGCATGAGCAAACTGTGGGCCACAAACAAAAGGCTTGTTTACAGAGCAATTAAATTCCTGTGGCAAGGATGTTGCATGCTGGGAGAGCTGGGGGGGGATGTAGTTTGGATGTCTGACTGCACACAATATTAAACACAGTAGTTTAGCTCTTCCATGTCCCTGGCTGCCCTAGATCAAATATTATTACTGTATATCACCTTATTCTGTTGGAAACACTGTTACACTGTTCAAACTGTTTACCCCGGTACTGATTATTGACTGTATGTTCTCAACTGTGGCATCTTTTTTCTACAAATTTAAAGGGCCACAAATCGGAAGTCAAATGTTTTCTCAGTACCCGGTTACATTTGTCCATGTTAAACTGAAATGTGAAACAACTAGTATTCTGTAAAAGACAACATAACCCTGTTAAATGTTTCAGGGCTGCATAATCAGTGTACTGATGTAAGATGAGAAATAGAGCAGCGGATGGCTTTTGTGGTTTAGCCTGTTATTAACAGACTCAGTATGACGCAACAAGACACTGTTCTGCTGCGCTGCAGGGAGATGTAACCTAACCACAGGCCTGCCTCTCAGCGCACACACAGAGACACACACACACACGGGCACACACACGGGCACACACAGGCACACACACGGGCACACACACGGGCACACACACGGGCACACACAGTGGATGTACACATTTCAAAGGCTTATGAATTCCTGCTTTCACAGATAGTAGAACAGAATACTAATGTATGAACATTTAATCATCCAATTTCATTCAAGATGGATGAGCAGTGAGCACACACATTCTTACACACACACACACACACACAAACACAATAATGAAATATCTAATGTACATAGATCGTATCTTCTCTTATCACAGTGGACGTATGAAAAAGAACAAGCATCTTTTCTATCTTTTACTCAGTAAATGTCGAGTCAAGCTTTCATTTTATCAGCCACTTTTCATCTTCCTCCTCCCCTCTCCATTTCTATCAAACCTTTCATCCCTTTTTCTCTGTGCTGCCCCATCATTAGTCAGACATTTACACTCATTTTGTACTTTCACACCGGCTGCAGAAGCCAATAGTCGTCCAGATGCAAGCTGCACACTCACAAAGACCAAGACACACATGAACGCTCAGTTACGCAACACTCAATCAGCTCATGCAAGCAATCACTTAACATTGATAATAAAACAAAGACGCATATGCATGTGCACACTCAGTTATATCCTCAACACACGACACTACAGTATCCTTTAAGCGCTGAGATGAATATTAGGGTGTATGTAAATGGGAATGTTTGAGTGTGCATGGTGACACTGGAGAAGGGACCCTGTGAGTCCACAGAGGGATAAGATGACCGACATCTGATACACACATGCTTTCAAATTTAACCTGTCCAAGAGTATCTGTTGTTTCAGGTTCAAGAAGGGCAGAAGAAGCGAGAGACGATGAGAACGAGATGGTTAGACAGACACACACACACACAAACATCAAATGTATCGTCCCCTCCAACCACACTATCACCACAGGGAGATAATAAAGAGAGGGGGCATGTACACCTTTCCTAGAAGAGATAGAAGAGCAAAAGAGATGAAGAAAAACAACTGGAATAGGGAGCTCACCCCCCTTTCTGGTTGTGGTTTGGCTCAAGATCAGCTTTTTGTTCATAGTTTCCGCCCCTCTACCACATCCCTCTCCTCACATCTCCCCTCCTCTCTACCTCTGACACCCCATGAAGCTGTTCAAGAGAAAACACTCACTGTCAGATAAGGACACAAGAAAATATAAATAGATGGAGGTGTTCCCGTGGCTGTTGTAGCCAACACAGTATGAGAAGAACTTCTTTTTCTCCTTGCTTTTTGCAGACAGTGTATACAGTACCTCCTCGGTCATTAATATATGACACTTTTTATTTTTCATATGATAAGCGTTTTGATGTATATTCTGCTCTTTTATCTATTGCATGATTTGCATTGGTCTTTTATTCCTGTAATGGGGTCCTGATGTCCTTAATGTATATTAAAAAGTCTGTAGATTTCTGCATCAATCCCAGAAACTAGAGATTGCTGCGCTGTGTAAAAAGATTCTGAAATCTCAAAGATAAATATACTGGATAACAAAATAACAGGCCCTCTGTCTGCATTTCAAAGGAAATTACAAACCTATCATTTAATCTGGCTATACATTTGGAGTAATGTCATAGCCTCAATACATTTTTCTTGCCACCTCAATTAATTGTTGGGTTGTCAACAGCTTTACCCCGGGTGTTTATGTGTGTTATTTAACCTTTGAACAGTTTTTGTGTTCACTATTTAGTGTTGCAAAATTGTATCTACTGATGTTGATTATTGTCTAAGTTGTGCCCAATACGAAGCACTTAGAGACGCCTGCTTGGAGGAAAGCTTTAGAAATGAAGATACATTTAGTACAGCGAGAATAAGGACTGTACTCTCCCTGTGCAGCTGCTGGTCTGCAGCAGGGGGCAGCGCTCAGGAAATCAGCACTATCATGGACTCTGACCCTCTGGAGCAACCCACCAGCATAAGAGTTGTAAGCCTTAGGCCTTTTCCACACCGTCTGTCTTTCTCCAAGCGACCTCTGATCACATTCAGATAAGGAGAGAGGCCAACACAAACCAGACCGGCAGCATGTTTAGTCCTTAGCCCGTTTGATGCACTCTCCCTCTCCCTCGAGACGTTCAGGGCTGTGTTTAAGGGTTAAGGGTCATGCTCCCCGGCTAGGTCAACAACTATTTCTAGGATGTCGTCCTCTGGGTGAGCACTGTATCAACATGGATCGGTCTCAGTCAGTGACAGAAAGGCTCTCTGACACCTGAACTCAGGCAGATATGGAGCTGCACATTCCTTTCAGCTGGTGATGTAACCAGTTCAGAGCGCGGCAGAGGAGGTCATAGATAATATGTGACTAAGTGCTGCGATCACCCAACTGAAAGACACTTTGCAAATGAGTCAGCATATATTTACTCACAAATACATGTGAGTGTGTGTCTAAATGTTACATGCACACTGAACGATCAGATTTTTTTCCCCCTCCTCACTCCTCCAGTTTGATGCGAGGGAAGGTATGTGACGGCCCCTCCTGTCCTTTTCCTCTCCTGCAGCCTCTCGTTTTCCACTGTTGAATAAACTTAAACTCACACAGACACACACACACACACACACTGAGCACCCTGGCTGCACCATTACACTGGGAAAAGAACACCCTAAACAGGCACGCCCAAATCTCACAACCCCAGCATAACACAAACACACATGTACAGAACTAAACATAAACACAAACTCCATGCACGCAAACACCGACACACACAAACACGCTGCCCTTCAAATAGTTCTTCGCAGTCTTTTAGTTGGCTTCATGCCCGGTGGTTAGAGTGTTTCATTTTTCCCTGTGTATGGAACTGGGCAGCTGTCCAGACAGACACACAAAGAGAACGAGAGAGAGACAGAGGGAGAGAGAGAGAGAGAGAGAGAGAGGGGGAGAAATGGGGAGGGAAGGGGTTAGTGAAAGAATGAGAGAGGCAGAGAGGGACCAAAGAGGACCAGCAGAAAAACAAGAAGAGAGGTGCCTGGACCCGTTAAAAAAAGTAGTTTCATCCAAATCTCTATGATTGATATCATCCTCGCTTTTTTCCCCCCCTCTTTCTCTCTCTTCTCACATTCTCTCTCTCTCTCTCCTTGGCTTTGACACCATGCCGTCTCTCAGTGCCCCTGTGGCCTTGTGCACTGCCCCCCCCCCCCCCCCCCAACATCTCATCCCTCCTTTTCTTCTTTTCTGGAGCTGACCATTCTCCCCGTGTGGGAACTACCATCCTTTCCACCCCCCACCCCCACTAGCTCCATTCAGAGCGCTGCTTTGCTGTGATCTGTGTTTCTGACAGCTCTACACACACACACACACACACACACACACACACACACACACACACACACACACACACACACACACACACACACACACACACACACACACACACACACACACACACACACACACACACACACACACACACACACACACACACACACACACACACACACACACACACACACACACACACACACACACACACACAGCTCCTCTGCAAACAAACACCATGAATACTAACACAGCTTTGTGTCCACAGCACTTAAAACAGGGAAGGAGAGGGAGGAGGTAGGGGTGCAGAAAAAAGGAGGGAAAAGCGACAGAGGAGAAAAGAGGTACTGTGTTGATCTTGTGGCCACTCTCACAGACTACCCCCCTCCTCCCCTGACCCCCCCCCCCCCCCCCCCCCCCCCCCCCCTCCCCTCCCCTCCCTCTTCCCTGTTTCTCGTTCTCTCGTTCTTCCCACCAGTTCTCCCGGGAATAAAGACTTCCATTCATGCGCCTGAGGAGACCCACAGCAGGGGAGAGAAAAGACGGAGGAGAAGGGGTGAGTAAAAAGGAGGAGGAGGGGCGGGGGGGATGTCAAGGTGGGACAGTTTGTGGATCATTAGGATAAGAGCAGCTACTTTAAATATTTGTGTCACTTTCTCTAAGATCACTCAGTGTGTGCTAATATAGCCAAAGTTGTACTCCTCAGATCTGGAATCATCTTCTGGGAAAGTTGGGTGAGTAAAGTTTTGAAAATTGGGCTCCACTCAAAACATCTGCAATAATAATAATGCTGCAATTCCAAAGTTATGTTCAGTCTAAAGCCACAATTTCGCAAACAAAAGGCTTGATTATTAAGGGAAAAAAAGTATTACCTACATTCTGTTATGTACCCTCCCTGCTGGGCAGTATCAAGCATTTGATCTACAATACAGCACATTGGTCCTTTAAGTAACAGATTTAAAGCACAACAGTAGGTGTCAAGTAAAAATGTTCCATCCTTCAACCACAGCAGTAAACCTACAGACTGAAGTGCTCCTAAAGATAGGAGCGAAACACCCAAGAGTCTCCTTGTCACAGCCTCTTCAGACACGCTCACACGTAGATGACTCAATCTGAACAAAAAGCCTGTGATTGGCTGAACCCAAGCATGTTATTACGCTGCAGTTGGAGGTTTTCACCCCCCCAGTAATGACAGACACATTTACATGCTACACAATCTAATCCCTGCTATTAGCATTAATGGTGCATGTGCAGGCATATGTGTGAATGGCACAAAGAACCACATTAAGAGAGTTTTTTCAAAGTGATTATTACAGCGATTATGTACCAATTGTTCCCTTTATGGACATGGCCAAACCCCCAGTGACAGCTTTATGCATTTGAGTCAGCACAAAGAAAATGTACACAAGCATGGAGACTGGCCACACACACACACAAACATTAAACACACACATACAACTTTCTTATGAAGGCTGGAGAGCTTCATAAATACACACAACTCTATCAAATCAATGCATTAATTGCGGAATTTGAATTGCACGCCCATTCATACATGTGCACAGCATACAGCACACACCAAATGACTATGCTTTTGTACACTGTGCACCATATGAGCCAATGGCACCTCTTCCAACAGGAAACAATTAACAGCCAATGAGCTGCTTTAATTCCTGAGGGATGACTTCCTGTGTGAATTCAACACAGAAACTCTGCTGAGATGAAATACTTCCTCAGTGGTAAACGAGGGGGTGAAACAGTAAGCCACACTCGCTGATTAGCTATTCAAAAATAATGTAATCAAATGCATTATTTCTACCTCCTGAGGGTAATAAACATCAAGAAAATATATGTATGTGTCTGTACAATGTTGAGATTAGATCTCAAAGTAATGACATCTCCGTTACCATACAATACTCTATTACACTTGAAGTAAAAGGTGACAATTAATTTTCTCACTTAGAAAAGTAAAGAAAATGCATTGATCTGATGAAGGCAATAGTTTAGTCGATTCTCATACAATTGGGATGTGCTAACTGTTGTTTCTTTGAAAGGGGACTTGATCTGAGCCGTTTTCTGCCACAAATCAATATTGTACACTAGTTTTCTGTGTTTCGCTTTGAGTCTGGTTTTTACTCAAGGTTTCTACCTGTTAGAAGGTTTTTCCTTTGCTAAATGTTGCTATAGTGCTCATGATGGAGTCATGTTTGGTCTTTGTAAATGATATAACAAAGAGTAAAGTCTTTTACTTGCTCTTTTATAAAGTGTCTTAATATAACATTTGTTGAATTGGCGCTATACAAATAAGATAGACTGATTGATTGATTGTATTTAAACCGACATGGATTTTAATATAGCAAAAATAAATGTTGTGGCAGAATGTCAGGGGCTGGGTGGCCATCGAGAGGTTTCAAGAGGACTCCTGAAGAGGTCATACAGTTTGAATTTTTATGTTTCTGATGTCAGTATAGTTGCTGTATGGATCGTCCTCAGACAGCAGTTGTGCGTGCCAGTCTGGCCAGAATCTCAGACACTGCCTGTAAGTCTGGACCAAATACTTGAGGGGGGATATGTGCAACCCCTCCCAATTTGGACTGATCCTAACTTGTTGTTGACATCTGATTGGGTCACGCAGGCTCATCAATCAATCAATCATCAATCTTTATTTGCATAGTGCCAATTCATAACAAATGTTATCTCAAGACACTTTACAAAAGAGCAGGTAAAAGACTTTTCTCTTTGTTATTTTATTTACAAAGACCAGACATTAATCCATCATGAGCATGTGAAGTGAAAGTTACAGTGGTAAAGAAAAACATATTTTTAAGAGGCAGAAACCTCGAGCAGAAACAGACTCATGATGAACACTCATCTGCCGAAACTGCGCCGGGTTTGAAAAATGGGATAGAGGAAAATGCAGGGAGAAGGATAGGGACAAACAGAGCAGCAGCAACAATGAATAAGATAGATTTATAGCTACAATGTCAGTAATAATGATAAGAGTATGGTATTAGAAGTAGTATGTTCATTATAGAGGTTGAAGTTGAGCAGCTCTTAGATTCACTTCAATATTTATAATCCTGTCATTAAGTCGTCATATATCATCATGACCAAAAACGAATGTATTTGCAGGCGTTTGAAGGTTTGAAACGACAATGGAGAAAAGAAAGGAGATGCATAAAAAGCGCACAGTGCACAAGATGCGGCTAAATGTGCAAATGTGGCCGATATATTCCCGCTGTGGAGGGTCCAAGGTTTCTATGGCCACGAGACAGTCTGCTGCTGCTGCTGAGGCTGGACAGAGCAGCAGGGACACAACAGGTGGGCAGATTGTGTCCCGGCACCAGACGCCACAGATTAACTTTGAATTGTTCAATATGTACATGGAAAAAATACAAATGCTTAGTGACATGCTTATTAACTGTATACTTAAGAAATCAGTCCAAATGAATTCATTATGACACGCCTACGTCGCAGCAAATGAAGACTGAGACAGGGAAACTATTTACATGAATGATACAATATGATGATGAATTACTTACAAACCTACATGAACACAGTTTGTTGCATTAAGATAAGGTAGGTTCAGGAGGACTAGCTATTAGGCGTAGTTAGTGCCGAGCTAGTGAAGGGTTTCATGTCAGTAAAACAAATATTTCCATGTGATTTAAATACTTTATAACACTTGTGTCGAAAGGATCCTCTTCTGACGACTGAACATGATCGAACAAAAGGCAATACTGAATTATTAAATAACCAGTATCTTCAGCACTTTTTTAGTTTAACCGACTCTGACTCAATGAATGCACACCTAATCATTTAATCACATGTATGTTGGCGTGCCAGACGAACATGTCAGCACCATGACAACAGTAACATTCCAGGTCACATTTGTTTACCAAATCTTTGGAGACTCATAATGGGTACAGCAACACTCTAGGGTCACAGAGGTATAACAGTAAAGCTGTCTACAGCAACGCTGGAGAGAAAGTTTCTTTCCAAGCAAGTGACAGCCAATGACTGTCTTTAAACAGTCTGCACTTTGAGTTTAAAGCTTTAAGAGTAGCACTTTCATTGTTTTGTATACATATTTCTGCAAATAACCTCAGTCCTCAGATGATCTCTGGCTCACAAGAGGCAGAGAGTCAGAGAGCCGCTGTAATGACATTCTCAGTGACAGGGAGAATGGGCAAAGTGAGACACAATAGTCTTAACCAATCAGACGGCCCCCTCCCTTCAGCTCCCCTTGCACCAACAATAAAGCCTTTGTATGTGGCTGCACTCCACTTGCATGTTTACACACGCACACTCATACACACACACACGCACACACACACACACACACACGCAAACACACAAACAGAGCAAAGGAGAGCATCCTACACTTTCAGAGAGCATTGTTTATTTACATGCATCAATGCATGTAAATATAGAAGTGTGGGTATTTTAGCTCTCTCTCTCTGTGAATATGAGTGTGTGTGCGCATGTTTCCTCTTGAGCCTGGCCACATGACTGCAGCTGCCTCCTTGCTCCCTCGCCTCAACCAGCTCCCCTCCTTGTTGTAGGTGAGAGGTCACACGGAGTGGCATTCCTCTTGGTCTGAGAGCAAGCGAGCAAGCACTACACTGAGCAGAGGGGGAGGCGCGAGAGAGAGAGAGAGAGAGAGAGAGAGAGAGAGAGGGACCTGGCAGAAAACACAAGCAGGGCAGGGCAGGTAGTAGATGAGGAGCGCAGGGCATGCAGACGTGTGCATGTGTGCCTGTGAACATACAACTGTGTTCATGTGGTGAGATGGGCCACTTAAAGGTAGAGTCAGCTGAAATGTTTGTTGCAACATTCAAATTGAGCGTCTCCTCCAAGGCTCATCCCAAACAGAAGAACACGCCCACTTCAGGATTTAGCATGTACGCTTACTGATTTGTATCTACACGGCACGCTACCTGAGAACTACATTTGTTGTAATAGAAAATCAGATCGTATAATAAGCTGGCACAAGCTAACACCAGCCTATCCAACAAAAGGCAGGCAAACGCCACGTCCGCAAACGAAAGCCAACCTAAGGTTCACCCTCGTTTTGGAACTAGCTATAAGCGCTCTCAGCTTTGTCCGTTTCACTTCACTATGATTACATTTTCTCATCTTTTCCGCTACATCCGAGCTCCATATTGTCCGGTTTGAATAGTGTCCAATCCTGGAATCGTATCCACTACCAAGCTCAAGTCATTGGCTGCGGGGGAACAAACACACCAGCTCCCTGCCCTGAAACGTGCCGAGTCACCCAAAAACAAAACAAAACATGAAATACCGAGAGAGAACAGAGTCTCTGCAGAAACAGTCTCCACCACACATGCAAGGAGGCCCATAAAGTGATGATTGAGCACTACTTCTGTCTCAGTCAATATCTCGTTTTTTAGGAAAGAGCTAGACTCTATCTTTAACTGGGGACCCTTGTGGCTCTTTCCTGCTTCCAAAACACAGCTGTTTGTTTAGTCTGAGCTGACCCAGGGGACAGACATGCAGACAGAAGGACATACAGAAACATTTATATCATTTATTCATGTCCGTATTCATACTTAAGAGAAGGAGAGTAAGCAAACAGCTCTACTATGGACGGATTAGTTTACAAAGCCTGCTACAAAGACATGAAAAGCATGTGGACTAGACACACACACACACACACACACACACACACACACACACACACACACACACACACACACACACACACACACACACACACACACACACACACACACACACACACACACACACACACACACACACACACACACACACACACACACACACACACACACACACACACACACACACACACACACACACACACTGATTTTTATTGTATGATAACATTTTCTTTGTTTAAAAGGGTTTTACAATGCACACTGTTGATTGGGCCTGTCAATATTTACAAAAAAATAAAATGTTAACATGGTTTTATATTTTTGCAGAAGCATCAATATCACCATTTTATTTGAAGATATAACAATTTTTCCAATACCAGTATCCTTATCTTTCTCCAATATTGATATCAAATGCAGGCAATGCAATCCCATTAAATTACCAATACACGCCTCAGCCAGTTTTACGGTGCTGAGGAGCTAGTACAATTCAACTGGTACAATAAAAAGCAACAACAACAAAAACAGTGTGGTTCTAGCAATGAGTGTTAATAAATCAAGCTACATGTTAGCATTAAGGTTGTCTTTATGTTATTGATCAAATTCAAGTACCAGAGTTGTTATCAGGTGGGAAAAATGGTATCTATCTACAACTCTAGAAATTATTAAAGCCTGGAAAAATATATTATTTAGAGACAACATATTTTCCCTTTTACCTCTAGCTCTTAGACACACACACACACACACACACACACACACACACACACACACACACACACACACACACACACACACACACACACACACACACACACACACACACACACACACACACACACACACACACACACACACACACACACACACACACACACACACACACACACACACACACACACACACACACACACACACACACACACACACACACACACACACACACACACACACACACACACACACACACACGTCTGGGGCAGCTGATGGGGCCATCAGATTTCACTGACAAATACACTTACGCTTCAAGTGATACACAGTGAAAGTCAATACTCTACGCTTCTAATCTACTATGACTCCTGTCGACCCTTTCTCTCCCCTCCCTGAACCCAGTATTTCCCACCATCCCTACTGGACCTCCTCTCAAAGCCACAAAATTCACTCCTCCTCTCTCACACACACACGCACGCACGCACGCACGACGACGACTAACCACAGAGGCATGATGGAGCCACAGTAACAAAGCGGCCACCAGGAGCACATGATACTTTGACTCAACATCATCTGTGACCACAGGGAACATCAAACATGACTGCCCTCCAGATAACGCTACAGTTATGAGTCACTCAACCTCTGTCAGTAAATCAATTCATGCCTGTACTTCCTACAGTCTAAACTGACGTGGCCATATGAGAACTGTGACAGATTTTCTCTAGAACTGAGAGAATGAGCACTGTTTTCTTTGTACTTCAGCTAATCCATTTTGTAGTATTCTATGACTTTTACTGGAGTGAACAATCAGCTGTGGGGCGTTCTTCAAATTGCACAAACATTTTCACGAGAAATCAGTTGTCATTTGCTGCTGGACATTAACTACTGGCCTGGACATCAAGAAGCCCTGTACTGCCACCATTGAGGAACAATGGCTGCCACCTGTAACTACTGCTTTGGAGCAGTGAAGAAGAACTGATTTCAGGTCATTCATTAGCCTACGTTACAAAACAAACTAAAATGCAGAACTATAGAAAACAGATACTTGTATACAAGGATAGCAGTATGCAGCTTTTATTTGTAAAAGGCACATTATAACATCGAATCAGAATAAGCTGTCACCTAAATTCAGGTGTTGAAAGCAGATTACATGTTATCAGAACATGATCTGTAGTCAATGTGAATGTCCTTCACGTTAGATTGAAGCAGCACCCTGATGAAGCCATGACCATTTCTTTAAAGTGCAAGTAGCTGCCTCGGGTCTACATTAAAATGTAACTTGAGCTAGACTGGCTATTATAGTCCGCCTGCATCTGCCTGAAGAGGGACAGCGACCCACTGGGACTGGACACAAAAGAGAATGAATGGGGCTTGACCTTTGGGACGGATTGAGAAGATGGTATGTGTGTGTCTGATTGAGAAATTAGCTACAGTTTCGACCAAATGGTCAACTCTTGCACGCACGCACACACACACGCACACACACAGATACAAACACTCACACACACACATAGACCAAATCCAGCCCTGAGGGTAAGAAAGCAAAGGCCAGACTCCAGTTGTCTAAACCCTGACCAACCCTTACAAACAAACTATTCAACACACACACAGACAGACACACAGACAGACACACACACACACACACACACACACACACACAGTGATGCTCACACAACTGTGGAGTTCAGCTATCACCTCCACTTCTGAATGTCCGGCAGGGTCAAAGTTCATCTCTTCTTCTGCCAGCCTCCAGCAGCAATCCTTTGTGTGTGTGTGTGTGTGTGTGTGTGTGTGTGTGTGTGTGTGTGTGTGTGTGTGTGTGTGTGTGTGTGTGTGTGTGTGTGTGTGTGTATACATGTACTCAATAGGAGTGACCTTGCAGAGTCATTTATTGTGGATAGACTGCATCACCAACACGACTGCAGAACTGATTAGGGACCAATTTTGTTTAGAGTTATGTAGAGCGTGTGTGCGTGTGTGTGTGTGTGTGTGTGTGTGTGTGTGTGTGTGGGGGTGTGTGTGTGTGTGCGTGTGAGTGCGTGTATGTCTGTGTGTTTGGTGTGTGCAATCCTTATAAGAAAGACAGGTGAACAGATTGTGTTTTGACTTTCTTCAGAAATAGATCAGAGGTTGGACGTGAGGAGATGTTTCTATGTGTGTTGAGCTTGTGTGTAAGCGTGGGCGTTGGTGTGTGTTTTGAGTGTGTAGGGGGTCAGACACAGATGGACAGCTGGTGTTTCAGTGGTGCTAAATCACTCACCCCTCCCCAGCATGCAAGCACACACACACACACACACACACACACACACATCCACGCACACACATAAACACATGTGCGCACACAAATGCACATGTCCCATCCCCCATCGGCCACAGGGAAACGCCCCTTAAAGCATTCCCAGCTCATACTCAAAGACTGTCACTAAGGATGTGTGTGCGCTCGCAACCACACACACACGGACCAAAATAAAAGCCTGGTTATTTTCACCACATTGGCAGATAAAAAACAAAAAATTCCAACATGGTCAGGTTGTTTAAGAGGTGATCATTTCTTGTCAAGACACATTCAATCAAAAATGTCTTATTATGAGGATGCATAATGCATCCCACTCAACCACACACACACACACACACACACACACACACACACACACACACACACACACACACACACACACACACACACACACTCCCATTTTATGAGCTCATCAAGTCCCCCAGGTCACCAACCGCCATCTCAGCCAGGGATAAAAAAGCTCACATCAAAAGGCTAACCATCTCACACACACGCATGTGCAGGCATAGCATGCGCACACACTTAGTGTGGCAACTGTGGCAGCATTAATTTCCTTGTGAATGCACTTGACTAACACATAATAATCCCAGACACTACTGGGAGACCACCAAGCAGCAACACACACACTCACACAGACACACACACACACAGCCAGGGGGACCACCAAGCAGAGGGGCTGTCAAGACAAGATAAGTGTGTGTTGAGCGTAAGGGTTTCTCATAGACAAACTAATACACACATGCACATACACACAACAACATCATCACACAGCCTGGCCTGGACTCCTGGAAAAGCTCTGGCTTATCTCTCCCCACAGATAGTGAAATGGATTAAGAGCCACATTTGGCACGTCCAGAGAACTGGACAGATAACCAGGAAAACACTCTCTAACTGCAATCACTGTTCAACATGATTTGTGTTTGTGTGTCTACGTATGTGTGTGTATGTGAGAAAGACAGTGGATGCATTTTAGCTGAAGTGTGCTCCTGCATGTGTAGGCATTGGACCAGTAAACGTTTGTCTACGCGTGTGTGTGCGCGCGCGTGTGTGGTTATGTGTGTCTGGAGGAGTGATGCAGTGGTTGACCCGGGACTCAATCCGCACACATTCATGTCGCAAATACACACAGCACGCGCAGACAAAGAGCTATGTGTGAGGGGACATTCAGCATGTGTGTGATGTCAGCTGGAGACAGAAGGGGACCCCTGCATATCCCGTTTAATGTGTGCGTGGGTCTGTCCCCTGACACATGGCGCCTGCTCATTGACCCTCCTGTTATAGATGCTATGATCATGACACAAAGGTGAAGGTTTTAATAGCTCCATGTGCTTAATATTTCCCTTTATTCTAAGAAATATCACCAATAAAACATTAAAACAATACACGGTAAGCGAATCCTTTCCTGGCATTAGCAGCAGCTCTAGACCTGGAAGTTGTACTCTCGAATAGACGAATCAGATTGTTGTTGACAAAGCGGATATCAGAAGTCCTGCCCCATCTTGATTCTGATAGGTTGGTGAGGTAGAAGTGACATTGATGAGTGCTGCGCTGCACCAAGGGTTGAAGTGTTGTAAACTTTGCAGAGGGCGTTTTTTGCTCTCTGGATGCTGAGCGCTGAAAACACTGAACTACATTGGTTTTGTGTTGAAACTGGGCACTGACAACGCAAAAAGCGTCGTCTGTCGACACAGGCCCTTATGTAACCCCTTGCAAGTCTTTATCTGGTTTGTACTGTTGTTGTTATTTTTTTCATTTTCCTGTATAGATAACTTATCACTTAACAAACGAAAGTTGGAAACGAAAAGAAAAGAGAATTTGTGATTTTTTTTATGCTTCTACAAAAGAAAGACATGTTAAAAAAAACATGATTTCCATATCTTGTCTTTGCTCCATGCTCCATGTTTGCCTACTTATCCATCTGCCTGTCTCTCCCCTTCTCTGTCTATTAGAGTCAAATCTCTGTCTTAATGGGCAACTATTGTATCCTGCCTCTCCCCTTCTTCTATTCATCACACATACATACACACGCACATACACACTCCCTCTGAGGGGGCCCCTTAACCAGGCTCTCCATATGCCTGACCCCCACCTCCTTTCTCCTCCTCTTTCCTCCACAACCCCCTTCTCCTTTCCCCCCGTCTCCTGCTCCCACTCTTGGCTTCTGCTCTGCTGCTGCTGCCCCACGCTGCCATCTGCCACGAGAAAACAGAGGCTGAAAGAGGGAGGAAGAGGAAGAAAAGAGTGGTGAAAAGAGGAAGACACGCGGGAAGAAAAGACTTAGGAGGAAAAGCGGAGAAAGAGGGACAGATAAAAGATACAGAGAAAAAGAGGGAGAGAGTAGATGTGGACACAATACAGCACAGAGGCTGTCCATCTGCTCCCCCTCTCGCCTCCCTCTCCCCTAATGACACACAGCCTCACACACACCACAAAGCGAGTATTTAACCTCAACACACACACACACACACACACACACACACACACACACACACACACACGAAAGGTAGACAGAGAGCACAGAGAGCAGCCTAGCCTCACTCTTTACCCGTTCTTCTCCACTGAGCTTGCCTGTATTACACCCTTGGGGTGGCAGGTGATGGGTGGAGGGAAAGGATGGGTGTGGGGGGAGAGAGTGGGGGAAGGGGTGTGTATGATTGAAAGACAGCATGTAGGGGATACAGGATTGAAACTGATCTGAATCAACACCAACACATCCTCCACCCCACCCCCACCTTTTCATCCCCAAATCTCAATAAGAGAGCAGCTTGCTTCCCTTGTCACTATGACAACCTCTGTCAATCACACTGTAAGGAGGGGGGGGGGGGGGGGGGGGGCTGGATTAGGAGTGGATGCCCAGACTTGAGTGTAGGGTTCACTCTAAAGCATTTTCATTCATTCATTCATATTTGGTTTATTTTCTCATTTCAGTGCATGATTTCCAACACAGTAACACAACAACATACATCATACAATATTGTCTCAAAACACTTTGACACTGTCCATAAACAAAAAGGAGCAAGGAGAGAACAAGTTCCTGGAATGACAATAAATGAACCCTGAACCTTGAAGTTGATACAGAATCAGATGGCTAACCCTTTGTGAGATTAAGGTCGGAAATGAATGCATTCGTTGCTTTTAGATCGCATACTATTTTGTCCCTTTAGGCGTAACGTAGCTAAGCTAGCGCACAGACAGCAGGTTTGGTGGAAAAGAACGACACCTTAGCACTTTCGATTGGCTAATTTCACACAGTCAAAAGTAAACTCCACCTCATGACATCAAACATTTCACCTTTTTTAGGTCCTCTTCAGCTCTTTTCATTGACTTTTTGATCTGTTTCAAGTCCCTTTTTCCAGGCTCCATCTACCACGAGTTCCTTATTTTCTTTCAAAATGTAAACACATTTTTTTCTACCATTTCATGAGTTCTTCCACCCAAGTTTGGAAACAGATATGCAATATATGAACAATGTGGAAAACATTCATATACCCTGCTGGCTTTTCAGACAACGGGAGCCTCCACGAGAGGATGGGCGGGATACATAATCTAATTGGTTGATTACTGTATTCTATTTAATTATCTGATTTTATAGACCTCATATCTTAAAGAAAATTAGATGTTTATTATAATACATTAGGCCATTTTTCTGAATTAAAAAGAAATCACATCAGAGCCTGACACAACCCAGACATAGAGAAAAGATTCACATTATCTGACCATGCAAGACTCAATTATTGATAAGGTTTACAATTATTGCAGCTATTTGTCCTCACAAGCTTCTTGATGTTTGAGTTAAAATCATGAGACTGAAGCACAAGAGAAAAAATCGGCACAGCTTCATGTCGACTAAACAACACCTTCACTGATGGACCTGTCATGCTCTGAGACAAGGAGATGGCTGTCAGGTTTGGACACACACATACACACACACACGCATGCACACGCACGCACGCACACAGACACACACACAGACACACACACAGCCACACACCCGACTGTGTAGGTCAACACACCCTGCAAACACAAGATTCCCCAAAGGCCTTGTTCCTACACAGTATCACACACACCAAACACTGGTTTAGAGGGTGTGATGGCCGAGAGGAGGTGAAGAGGGCGTGACCCAAAACAACTGATCTCATAGAGGAGAGGAGAGGAGAGGAGATCTCTGTGTATATGACCACAAATGGAGAGAGCAGACACCAGCTGTCACTTGCTTATGTCAGCCCTATTCTCAGCTTCTATGTGTGTGTTGTATTCCTGTGTGTGTGTGTGTGTGTGTGTGTGTGTGTGTTACTGTGTGATCTCAGCTAGCCATGACTGGTTTCAATTACACAGCAAACTTTGACCCTGTGTAACCAAGCGGGGAAACCAGCTACTGAGAGCAAGAGGTACAGTGAGAAGTGGAGAGCATAAGAGAGGCAGTGGTAAATTCAGAGATGGTGAAGCCAACAGAGTTTTTGACTCAAACTTGTAAAAAACATATGATGCTTGTCATACGATGCATCTATGAAAAGCTCACACACAAAATAACACTTTCATGGACAGCAACTTACCCTTTTCCGTGGGGGTCCTCTTTCTTCATCTTTTTGGCCCCGCCCCGATGTGGCCCCGCCTCCTGCCCGACCCTGTCGCCCCCCTTTGCCTTCTCCAACTGAAGGTCTGATGGTCATCCTTATCTCAGGTGGACAAATGTAGTTTTCAAGGTTCTTGGGGGGTTTCTTGGTGCGCTTGGTGGTCTGGATCTTCAGCTTCAGACTTCCTTCCTGGAAACTTGCTTCCTTGATAGAAAACTCCTGCTCCTCCAAAAGCCCCTCCCCTTGATCCTCTAGCCCCTCCCCTTCGCTGATGGCACCATGAATCACATCATCACTGCGAACCAAACCCATGCCCCCTGCTCCTTGCTGGTTCCCTTCATTTGGCCCCACCCTGCCTCCCTGTAACTCCGCCTCTTTGGGTCGGGCCGAGCCAACCAGATCCCTTGGCTCCATCCACACTGCCACCTGAGCCAATAAGGATTCGTAAAGCTGTACTAGCCAGCCAATAGAAAGATGTAGAACAGAGGGAAGTTGGGCTGGTCGGTTGTTGTCAATCAACTACTGGAGTTGGATTGGTTGTCCCGCGGGAACACGGCGAAGCCAGGGACAATCTGCGGAGAAAGCAGGTGAACAATATGATAAGGGATTTTTTTTTTTTTTTTTTTAAACAGAGTCATCCTCATAGCTTACACTGCAGAGCTAGCTTTGAGCACAGGCCTGTCTGCTGTCATCACCATCATTAGCTGCCTGTTATGCATGAAGAAAAACACACACGCTGCACAGAGCTGTGGAGGCATGCTGCCATTCTCTCATTTACATTCGGTGCCTCACAAAAACAATCTCAGTTTGGACTCCCACTTGCCTTTCGCTCCTCCTACTCTCTCATTCACTCACCCTTTGCTTACCCCCTCTCCCTCCCTTCGTCCCTCATTCCATCCCTACCACGGATCTGAAGCAGAGCTGTGCAGACAACGGAGTGATCAGTGCAAAATAAGACATTCCTCTTTTCTGCTCTTAAACCAGGCTGAAGTTAGCCTGAGGACACAAGAAGCTGACTTCTGTTTTTCTTCTTTTTCTTTCAGTAGATCAGCGAAGAAAGGAGGGGGGGGGGGGATCACACATGGGGAGAAGTGAAGCCAGCAGAGTAAGACGGAGAGAAGGAATCTAATTCTTTCCCCAGATGTGGTTTACGAGCTGGTCTGGAAAAAACAGCGTCTGAACTGTTTTACACATGCATGAAGTGGCATTAATAAACACACAAGCATGAAACGCAGCATATAGTTATGCACAGAAACACACACATAAATGACAGTGTTGCTGTCACTGAGTATACTTCTACACCCCTGCTGCTATTTGTGCTCTCTAGAGGAGAGGTCGTGTCCGCCATTTGTTAGAGAATTTAGATCATTTTTTTCCCCCTTTTTGGATCATTGCACATGCAGATACAGATCGACGAGACAGACTTCAATCAGTACACACGGTGGCATATGCATTCACTCAGGCTTACTTCCACACAGGCGTATAAACAGAAAGCAACCCAAACAAACACTGGACTACATCTCTCACTACAGCTCCAGGGAATCCCATCAGTCAATATGACATGAGGCATGACTGAGCTGGAAGTGGGGAATGCTCTCACACACTGAGCTTAGACCAACATCATTTACACTGATGTGAACCTAGACTGGACCACTACCTGCGGACACGACTCAAATAAAAGCTTACAGCCTGCTGCAGATTTACAACGAACTGAGAGCACAAAAGGTTTACGGCATATAAACCTGTATATGGTATTACCCAACCTGATGGGGGTAATATAGAATTACCCACCCCCTTGCCTCTGCTAATACCCTCACTGACATGGTTACTGTTGGTATTTAACACTAGCTGTGTGTGTATTTCTCTTCTGTACCAGCCCACGCTACTGTACTAACAGCTGATCCCCTTTATAATGCCTCATAGAACATGCTTACAGCTACACCCGCTTATCCTTTAAGGTCCCTGGGGGCTGGAGACACTAAGCTGGGTACAACATGGACAGGTCACCAGTCAATCACAGGCTGGCACGTTCAGGCTCACATCCACACATATGGTAGATGCCAATTAACCTCACCTCGATGACTCTGAACATTGGGAAGAAATCAAAATGAAAGCCCAGCTAGATTTCAATACCGTCTGTGCTTACAGTGTGATTGAATAACAATTGTAATCCACAGCAGCAGTTCAACCATTCAAGACCGCACACAAACATTGTCAAACGCTGAGGTCAAAGTTTTACTTCTGCCTCTGCAAGATTAAATAAAAAGTGAAAGGCCTGTTTCCACTCTGCTCTCTCTTTAACAGTCAAGTTTGCCAATCTAAAACCACCCGAGCTTACTCATACTGGTTCTGGGTGTAGGTTCTGGTGGATCCCATGCTGGTTAAGTATGAAAAAGGCTTAAAGGACCAAACAGTGGTTTGGACTGTTTAAGCGTATCACTCAAAATTGCAGCCAAACATTTTCCAAACCCATAGAAATTATTTGATTGATTTCCTAGCTTACTGGAAGTTCATTCAATAAGTGCGGTATGAAAAGGAACTTCCAAAACTTGCTGGTGTTTTTAGGCTGTTTTTTTTAATTTTTTTTATAGAGCAATCCTCTTTTTCATGGTTGAAATTCCCTGAGGAACTGTTGTGCAGATGATTTCTTCTTGTTGCCTCAAGAAAATCTTCCAACGCTACACTTAAGCTGCCCAACACTGACCTTTCAGGAAAAAAAGAAACTAACATATTCTCATTAGTCTTCATATTAGTTTACTATTGTCTCACTTTTTATGTTGGATTTCATGGCGACAGAAATTTTGAGCGCATTGCTTTTGGACAGCCTAAAATCTCAGCGACAGATGCTGCAGAGGGTTACACCACACAGCAACACTGATGCATAGAAAATGAGCCTAAATGTTTATATTGATAGATGACCAATCTTGGCAGGCCCTGCGAGATAATTAAATTCCATATTCTGTTATTATGCAAATCATAGCTTACTTGGAGAATCAGTCCAAAAACATGCAGCATGTTTTGGAAATTGGTCAAAGTTGATGTGCACTACAGGTAATTTGCCTTTGATGAGCTAACTCGTGCAATACCATGACACTATAGTCCCCCTTGATAACTATTATGTATTCAAAGTTGTACAAGGATAACCCAAAGACAGTGAGTCTGGGCTCAGTTACTGATCATACAGTGCCCACATGACCTTTTTTGGTCCTCCAGGATCCTCCCTGTCCCTAATGTCAGCGCGGTGACTCGGCCTCATGGCATGTGTGAAAGCCACCCTGTGTGTCATGTGACTGACTGAGGACAATGACAGGAAAAAGAGACAGCTGCCAACCACAACATCAAACACGTACGCACACGTAAAAAAAAAAAAAAAAAAAAAAAAGAAAGACCAATCCACATGGGTGGTGCTGTTTAAGACTCCTCTCACAACATTTACCCAGTGTGACAACAAAATGGCGTCATATATATATTTTAGCACACATCTTCGGTCTGGATCATGACTGCTTCTCCTCGCTGCCCTGAGCTGTGTTAGTTCTCTGTTAGCTTAGAGTTTATGTAAGGCTGACCCCTCCACGGGCCTCCCTTGCCCAGCCTGAGCCTCCCTGTCTCCTCTCTCTCCCCCCCCCCCCCCCCCTCTCTCGCTCTTACACACACATGCACACCTCGACCAGCCTCAGACAGCAGGGTGATTGTAAGAGGCCAGACTCGCTGCATAAATAGCTTTATTATGTTCTCAAAAACTAGCAGCGCTAACCAAGCAGCTTCCCTCTCAAATAGCATAAGGTCGCTCCCTGTGCTGGATGTGAGAGGCTGTGAATGAGACACTCAGCCTCGTCCTTTGAAAACAATTATGATAAAGCATCCATAATGGAGTGCAGACAGACAGAACAGAGATGGCGAATGATACGGACACACAGACAAAACAGACTGAGTGTGTGTGCAATGTGTGTGTGAGAGAGAGAGAGAGAGGAGAGAGAGGGATGGCAACAGAAACACAACCTTTTAAGGCTGCATACCCAGCAGCCCAGTGCCTGAGGTGGACTCACAAATAGCTCACACATGCAGACAGATGCTCACACTCACACACACACACACACACACACACACACACACACACACACACACTCAGGCTCACACATTCACACATCCAAAAGCAGTGCAAACGCCCGTTTGATTGCACAAGGTGAAGAGCCTTTTTTCTGCTCTCCTTTGATGTGAGAGTGGAGTAGAGGCTCGACCGGCCCTGGCACAGGATGAGTATCTCATGAAATGATGAACACTGTCTGTCTGCCATTTTCATTCCTCATTTATCTCTCTCTCTCTTTCTTTTATTCTGGCCCTCTAGCGAATGTTGCAATCAAGTTAACAAATGTTTTTAGAAGGATCAAATCATTGGTTGGAGACGAATCAAAAAAGGTATGTCCCCAGACTTATATTATAGTGCTTCCAAAGCCAATGGAGGAGCATGACTTCTCTGGCTCGGAGTCTATTAGACCTCTGCCTCGGAGCGGGGCAAAGTGAAGGAAGCAATCTTTTTTTTCCCTGTCCACATCAAAGACAAATTCTGTTTTTTAAGTGAACATTACTAAATTCTCCCTTGATGCGAAAAAGGTAAATAGAAACCCTCCTATCCCTTGCTTAGCATGGATGGCACAGGCATGTGTTCAGCTGGAAGGACAATCATGTGTGGCGGCCGTTACAGAAAAATGATGGCCTTGTGCAGTCGGGCAAGCACACACTCCTCTAGATGAGCCATATGCCAGGTAGCACTAAAACCATCCTCACCTAACTACCTCGGCACAAGCAGATGAATGTTAAACCATTTTAACTGCAGCAGAAGCCACAAAATGGCTGTCAGCAAAAAAACACCTCCCCTTCTCCCCAACTGTCCCCCCCCCCCCCCCCCAAACCTCTGTTTTCTCCCCTCTTCTCTGTGCTACCTCTTTCCTTTAGCCTCTCCCTCCCTCCCTCCTCACTCGCTCACTCTTTCTGTACACTCTGCCAAAAGGTGCTCCAGTGCTGATATTCCGTTAAGAGCGCCTGCCAACAGTAAGATTTGTCCTTGGATCCTGTTCACATTCCCTCCTCCCCCTCTCTGTGATCCTGTTTCGACCCGAGGTATCCAGCTCAGAAGGGGGATACACCTAATCGATTTCTCATGCTTTAATTCAATGGTGGCATGGGCATCTCATTACCTAATAGGGGGGCTTTAATAGCTTACTTCATACTATTACGCCACAAAAGCACTGCTAGACTTTTCACTTTAAACCCCTATAACTTGTTCACAAGACGAGATTGATGGTTTCCATCACCTCTATTACCCATCACTCAACCCAATTCTTTTCCACCTGGTCACACCTCCGTGTTCTCACTCTTTTTATCCATTGCTCATTTCTTCCCTCTCCCTTCCCACATATCCTACAGACCTGACCATTTTTTCCTCACTTTCACTGACTCATTCAGGCTTGTCTATTTATCTTCTGGTCCTGTGGTTGTGGTTTCTAGAGGCTACTGATAACAGCAGAGCACTGCAGTTCACTTCAACACCTCACCTTCATCCACACTACCAAAGCATGGACATCAGTTTTTGACCAGGCTGTTTCTGACAGTCAAGCAAAACCGATCAGCTATTTATGAACATAGACAGCTGAGTAACTTTGGCTTCCACTAGGTCAAACACCCGCAATGAGGGAAGCAACAGAAGTTCTGATACCATTTCTCCTGTCCCAATTCCCAAACCTAGACTTGGGTACCAGCTGATGAATTGTACCCCTCTATTATTAGTGCAGCAAAAAATATACATATTATAGGGGAAAAAATTGATTTCTACATTTAACCAACATTATAATCTCCATAGCACTATACTGTTGTCATTTATTATCGTCACACACGAGTGACCTGGAACCAGCTGATTTTTTCATGGTAATTGGTTATGATTTTGTAATCAGGCTGATACAGATACTGTTATAGCTATCACCATACTGCTATTGGGACAACTCTATGCATTGCCTTAAAAAAAACTTAACAAGGTAAAGGCAAACTGAGAAATATGACACACTACTTTCATACTTAGTGAGCAGTAGCTTAAAACATTCACAACACTCAGCATCTGACATTTGTCCCTCCTCAACCCCCTAAACATCAGCCAAACAGGTAGAAGAAATAAAACACATGTACACAGGTAAACGTGACATCATGACATGCTGAACCAGTCAAAACCATCTAGCTAGCATGCTACATGTCACAAAGTGTTCTGCAATGTGATGGTCTATCATTGTCAGTGAAGAAGCTGAGGTCCACCTCAGTAGAAAGACATTGAGTGTTTGAGCAGCTCCTCCATCAATGTGTAGTGGACACTTTATCCCATTGGCCTAATTAGCTGTTTTTATTTTACTGCCACCTAATTAACAAGGTATTACACGCAGTAAGAATAGCTTGAGACTGAGTAGTTCAGCATTGTTTGGGATGCTCTGTGTGTACGTGCGAGACTGTGCGCGTGGTGGACTAAGTATGCTGGCGCGCGCGTGTGTTGATTTTTTTTGGGGGGGGGCATGTTACTGGAAGAAATGATAAAATTTGCAGGTGAAGTATAAAAAATGGCCCAATGCATGAAACATTGACGATATGTGTTGAGTTGACTCGGCAAAGCAGACAAACAGCAGCACATTGATATAAACATTCAAAGGTGTATTCAGGTGTGGAATGTGACCAGTCGACCGGGACTACTTACCCATGTCTAATGTTGTCACACACTCGGCTCTACCGTGTAAATATTTCATCAAGATCATTTACAATCCATTTAGACACATTTTACACAAGCAGTGGATGGGATGACAGCCTCCCGGGGACCTGTCAAACGAAGCCACGATTATGTGGAGATATTTTTTGACAGAAAACCCCGAGGAAAATGGCGTCAACGGGGCTTTGGGAAAGAGAGAGAGAAAAAAAAAAAGAAGCCAAAATAGGATTTGCTGCCTGATGACAGAAGCGAGCAAAAGGTAGCCGTGTGGGAAGGGAAAAAAAATCCAATCGGAAACTTCGCGCTTGTGTCCAGTTCCCGTCAGAAAAGAGATCTTTGGAGGCTCCGGTGCACTGACTCGTGTTGTGGAGATCCAGCGGCGGTGCAGAGAGGCTCCGGTGCCCTGCAGGATCGCTGGTCACTCGGGGAGCTGCACAGCGCTCAGATCCCTCACAAATCCGCTACTCGGCTGGTGAGGGAAGGAGGAGGAGGGGGGGGAGTGGGACTATTACTGCAGTCAAAACAAGCCCGCATACGACTACAAGCCCAAAATCCAGCGGGAAAATGTCAGCGACAAGACCGCGCTTTCCGCCGTCAGTTCGCGAGACAGAGGATCCGATGAAGGAGGCGGTGGGTAAGGTTGCTTTCCTTCGCTTGGTTGTATCAAATCAGGGTTTTCTCTCAATATGCCCCTCTCTCTCTCGCGCGCGCGCTCTCGCTCTCTCTCTCTGCTTTCCCGATCGGTGAATGTCAGGTCCCGGAGCCTGGTGTCTGGTAATGATCTCACCCAGCAGACTAAGAGCTGTGGCCGAGCAGAGCAGAGGAAGAGGGGAGGAGTGGAGGAGCGACATCGCCTCCACCTGGCAGCATGGGCGCGTGTCTCCTTTTGCAACCTTCCCATAATTCCCAGGGCTGTCTCCTCTGGGACTTCAGTGCAAGGTGGGACAACACCATCTGGCTAAAGGCTGATGTTTTGACCGAGTTACTGCTGTAGGACACAGTGATGTGTTTTTAAAACAGGTTCAGGAACAAGTTTGCTATAAATACAGAAGTTTTGTAGAGTGAGGCTCTGGAAGGTGAAAAGTGTAACATCAAATGTTGACTCTAGATAGTTAAAAGTCTGAATTTTAAAAACAATTAGATAGGGACATTTTGCTCATTCTCTGGGCCAATTTGCCACCAGATATTACACCCGAGACGTACCAGACTCATTTAGATCATGCCTTACATGTTCCTGAATGCGAAGCTCAAGGAACCTACCACAGAAATAGGTAAGAAAACAATGAAAGGGCCCCTCCTGACTTGAATTTATTCAAAATGTTTAGATTCCTGGCCGGAACTGCAGCACCACAAAGAGCACAGAATTTTATAGATATGAGGAAACTGATTCAGGTTCACAAAACACATTTATTGTGTTATATATGTTGTCTTCCTTGTGTTTTAAGAAACCCTAATGTGACAACGAATGCAACAGATTCCATATTTAAGATCTTCAAGATTCAAGGTGACACTTACAGTAGATCAAAATAACTCCCAAATAAGTGTTAAATAAATTTTTAAAAAAAAACAGATTAGAGCTGATTACACAATAGAAATAATATCCAAATACTTCTGTTAGAGTTACACTGAAACTGAAAGTTTTAGGGTTAGGGTCCCACATATAAAATGGTAGGGACTTAAAAAGAAGAATGAGAGGCTACTACACTATTACATACTTTCCCTGAGTCATAACTTAGTACAAAATCATTTAATATGTTGTTTGGAGTTTCTACATGAAAAATTTGCCAAACCTGTGGACTTTTTCATAATAAAAGCTTTGCCCATGAACCAAAGGGATGACTGCTGATGATTTAATTTGACAGGCCGTGTATAATGAAGTCCAATCCAACATGTGTGCTCAGTGAGACATAAAGATGCCACAACACACTCTGCCAACACATTGATTCAGAGGAAGAAAGAGTGGGTGTGTGAGGGGATGATTACAGGTAGATTATTGTGTGTGTTTGTGTGTGTGTGTGTGTGTGTGTGTGTGTGTGTGTGTGTGTGTGTGTGTGTGTGTGTGTGTGTGTGTGTGCGTGTGCTGGTGCTTTCCCCTTAAAATGTCTAATTATATCACACTGGAAAACTAATGTAACCTGAACAAGCCTCAGTTGTTCCATTAACTCATCGTTGTCACAAATTGTTTATATCGTGTCTCCACGCAAACCCTGACCTTCCCTGTATGGAAAACATCCTTTAACATTAGCAAGTGATGCAAATGATGTCAGATGACCTTTTCTCTCTTAGTGCCCCACAGATAGCTGTTACTCAGCCCTGGCATGTGTGAGCGTAAGGGTGTGTGTGTGTGTGTGTGGATAACCCACTGGGAGGTATTTCATTAGCTGGGGTGGTATTTGTGATTATGCGCTCAGTACCATGCAAATATTCAGCACAGTTTTGTATTTGTTGTTAGAAATCTGCTCTGCCATCAGTGGATTGGGTGTTGTTGCTTTTCACTTCCTCTGCTGCTGCGGCACATTGACGAGATACACATAACTGTTTGGTGTGTTTGTGCCTGTGGTTTAAAATGTTTGTACAGTAAATTGTGTTTGTAGTGTCAATGCCGTAGTGATTCTATCCATTTGCTGCTTTCTAGCATAGTTTTACTTTCCATTTTACTTCCATAAAGGACCCGGGTTAAATCAAATTTTGGTTGAAGCTTAGCATTATTGAGACTTTAAAATTAGGCTCAAATTTTAGGATCGATAGCTTTCAAATTTTTGAAAATTTGGTTTTAAGGAAGATAAATACAATCTTCCTCAAAATATATGTAAAGACTCCTTAAATATAGACTAATAAAGTTGTGTATTTGCATGCATATGTATGTTCTCATTGATGTGTGTCTATTGATTTGAGATGTGTGCTAGAATACAAAGAGACCCCTGAGAGTGAGAGGTCAACAGCTGCTCCCCAACAACCAATCAATTGCAGGGTATCAGTAAACATTACACACACACACATGCAAACACACACACACACACACACACACACACACACACACACACACACACACACACACACAGACGGCACTCTGTTCTTGAATCTGTTGCCATGGATACCAGATACAGGCAGCCAAGAGGGAGCAGTTTTCCAGCTTAAACTGTAAATATTGAATTATGACGGGGAGGAAGGAGACAGCAGAGCAGGGCAAACGCTCCTGCCTGAATGATCTAAATATCCAGATCATCCTTTCATCTCTATTCACTGCTACAGGAAATCTGGTGCATCATTCATGTTCATCAAGTTCTACATAAAAAGATCAATGTGTCTCCTCCGGTCCTCGTCATTTATCTGAGTGTCTCTTCTACAGACTGAGAGCTGCCCCCATTCCTTCTTCCCTGCCTGCCTTTTTGTATGCGAGATTTTCATTCCCTCAAGTGGGATGCCAAAGTAAATGCTTCCCCGTGCTTGATTTGCTATACATAAAAGTGAATCTCATTCAAACCACTTCACCAAATGCTGAAGCTTTCATGTGGTGATAGCTCCTCTGTGGTTTCATCGATGGGGAGAGAGAGGATTGAGATAAGAAGTGAAGAAAGAGGAAAAAGTGATTTAAACAATTAATAAATGTTCTAAGGGAGGCCGTTGGAGAGAGGAAAAAAAACATATGAATAATAAAAGCGGTAAGTGGAGTCAGCAGAGCTACAATAACAACAACACACTGATGCTCATAACAAAGCAGAGGCACTTGACTGCTCTGAGAGTTGACACGCTAACCTTGAGCTGACATTGCGAGCAGGGGAGACTCACATTCAATCAATGAAGGGCTTTTCTCAGGGAGTCCACTAATCTCACAGGGCAGCCGAGGGTTCATCAGAGCCCAGAGCCCCCTGGGACTGACAGAGCTAATGGGGTTAGCTGAGAGAAATAAGGAGTGTGTGTCTGTGTGTGTGTGCAAGACAAGTGTGTTGAGCATGCAAGGATCATGCAGCTGTGTGTGATAACCTGCACTTGTGTGTTGTATATACAGACAGTGCATGTGTGTACGAGTGTGAGAAAGAGCGAGGGTCGTGCTGATGGAGTGAGAAGTTAATGGGACGTGTGACAAGGTTGATTACTAAGGCCTCAGTGATCTGGCTGGGTTAATGAAGTAAATGACTTCTTGGATAACACACCGCTGAGGCGATCTTCAACTACTGATACACTCAGATAAACCAGAATGGCCTCCTCTTCTCCCTCATTTACCTTCCAACGACACCTGCGTTTAACTTCCTGCGGCACTAAGCTGCAAGCACACATCTTTTTTCATTCAAGATTCGAGATTTTATGTTTCTATTGAAATGTGTTGTTTAGTCGATGAATGAAATACATGTGCAAATAAATAAACTCATAAATATTCAGTGGGTTTTAATTCATCCCAGGACTTTTACAAATATTTTTGTATTTACTATGTTTTGTTTATCTGTGTTTCTTATAACTGGGCCGTGTGTAATATTAAACATAAATGTGGACATTTGGTGTGTTGTAGCAGAAACACCTTAAAGCTAATCTTCACATGCAGCCCTTGGCAGGTCACAACAAAACATTCATATAGTTAAAACAACACTGAATTAACATGAATATATTATACAAGATATAATACAGAGTGACACAGAGCAGTGAATGGCAAATATGACAATGGCAAATGGAATACACAATTAGACACGATATACGATGTGACACGATACGATGCCATGCCATGCCATGTGATGTGATACGGTTTCTTACATTGGACTCTGTCCCCTTGGACATGCCAAAAACTCCTAAATAATCAGACCCAATAATAGTCCTTAGTGCTTCTAACATTTTCACATGTATCACACCAAAGCAGCTTAATAGTGTGCCTATAGGAAGTAAAAACAAGATAGGGGGCAACAAACAGTCCTTGCTCACAGCAGGTCAGTGCGACCGGAAGTTGTCATGTGAAGACATGTGTGCCATTTCGAAATTCATTAAATCACAGCTGCTTTGCACACAGTGTAAAGTCTCTCTTAAAGTGGCCAACTGTTGTTTGCACTACTTGCATCTACGCACAGACATATTAGCGGAGAAAAAGAGTTACTGAAAGACTGTGGCCTTTTTTCCATTTAGGGATGAGATGGAGATTCTTCTTCTAATGAGAGCAATAACGACGTCTGAGAGAAGACGCAGACCAGAACAAAACAACAACAACACAGATGGAAGCTAAGCCAACAACAAAGACGGCTCTGAGTGCAGTTGACTGCGGACTCCCTGCTGTCTCCATCTATGTGGAGAGATGACATTGTGCCCATCCTCCTGTTACTTATAGGGACATTATCATAATGGTGTCGTTTATGAGCTGAGCCTTCAAATGGGCTCAACTTGAAGTCCTCCACAGGGCGTGTGTGTGTGTGTGTGTGTGTGTGTGTGTGTGTGTGTGTGTGTATGTGTGTGTGTGTGTGTGCATGCCTGTGAAGCTGCAGGCAGAAAGCAGTGAACAAAATAATTCTGCCCTAATATTTATTTAAACTGACAGTTCTGGCATCTAACAATGCAGCCAAGGACTGACAGCACCAATCTGATCAATCTCTAAACAAACTGCAGCAAAGAGAGATGTATTTGTCCTTTTGTGCTTTCTTATTGTGTTCTCACTAAAGACATCTGCAGAGAAGAAGCTTTAGATGGGTGAATGTCGAGCAGTCAGAAATGAGATATAAATCGGTTCAAGTCTGGATTCCTTGCTATACTATGGAAAGGCAACAAAAAAAATCAAGCAACAGATAAGAGTGTCAGCATTTTATCAGTACATGAATAATAAACAATTAGTTCCAAGAATACCATGTTTGCCACGGCTTGTATGAACCTTCACACCTCCAACATCCACCCTACTGCATCCTGTTGTGTTATAACTGTGCATGTGGTCAGATACAGCTGCATAGTGTGTGCGTGTGTGTGCGTGTGTGTGTGTGTGTGCGTGTGTGTGTGTGTGTGTGCGTGTGTGTGCGTGTGTGTGTGTGTGTGTGTGTGCGTGTGTGCGTGTGTGTGTGCGTGTGTGTGGTGTGTCAGTCAGAAACAGAAACAGAGAAGAAGACTGTAGATGACACAATACTGCCACTTTCCCAGTGACTGTGTAAGTAGAATGGAGAATCTGACAGCATATGTCTCAAACTGATCTGACTGTGATGTGGCTTATTCATTCAGTCAAAGTTCCTTATAAACCTCTCTTATAGACAGTTTATGACGTGATTAAGAGGTGACATACACTTCATAATTAAGACAGCGTCAACATCAGTATCAGAAACAGAGAGTATACACTATATTTCATGATATGAATATGCCATGCACATATATTTTCTGAGAGATATCTAAACTGCTGTATGTAATGTATATTGATGTGTTTGCACATTTATTCTGTTCAGTTCCACCTGTTTTAGGAAGATAAATTGCTATAAGAAGACAGGTATAACCATTGTATGATGTTGTTTATGTATGATGCTGTCCTTGTTTTTATCCATATTTCCATTTCTGTGTAGGTACATTGACAGCAACATGCAAAAAAAAGAGTCAAACCTTGTATGCCAGATTGCTGATTCTGAGCCATCAGATGCAGCAATGGATATGTGCCATAAACAGAAAGAGAAGGTCTGAAAAACTGACAGGTTTTAGATATTTATGCTTGAGGCAAGTTCAGGCTGCAGACAGCTCTATTTTCCTCTTTCATCTTAAGATATAACTCTTAAATTAGATGTAAACATTTTGGTTTTTTTTGCAATTTGATATGATATGCCTGTTTATAAGGTGTGGTTATTTTAATAGTAAAATGACTGTTGTATGTGTGTGTTACAGAACAGGTGTTTAGCAGGGCGATACAAAGAGGATATTAAAGCACCTGTAAGGAGTTTTTGGCTGGTCATGAAACAGCCTGAAACAAATACTGATGTCTTTAAATGACCTACACAAGCAAACAAGACCACCAGCAGAAAGACTAGTTATTTCTATACAGTTGTGTGAAAAGTCATTTTCAGGAACAAACTGAACAGCCTCATGTTGACCCTCAGTTGAAGAAAAGTAGCTAGATTTTCATAGGTCCAATCAGTGTTTCAAAGCAAGAATTAAGTGACCACACACACACACACACACACACACAAACAGATGCACACAAAAAACGACACCTGGTCGGCATTTGTTGTTTACTGAGCATGTTGTGAACAATGTCCCATCTGAAGCTGCCTCCCAGCAGCAGGATGTGGTGGTGCGACAGAATCTCGCTCAACAACACCCACTTCCTATGAGTTTGATAAACAGCCCTGTGGTTTCACTCACTCTCCTCCTTCTCGTCAAATAGAGGCATACACACATACACACACACACACACACACACACACACACACACACACACATATATATGCACAGCTCAACAGCATCACCATCTGCTAATGTGACACGTTACCAGAGTGAGTTATTGTGCATAATGTTACCCGCGCTATCATGAGATTTACTGTGACAAACTGTATAAACGCCACCAGATTCGTTTATGTATCCATAACTCAGCTGTTGCTCTCTTCATCCACTCAGAAAGACTGGGGGAACGAGTGAGAGAATACCTTCAAATAATGGTAGAGGACGTCAATATGTCACATTTGTTTTAGAGCGAGTGAAGTAAGTGGTCCTGAGTTATGTCCACCACAGGACAGATATTTTCCAGTTTATGTAAGCCGGCCTGTGAGAGTCTAAAGGTTGATGAAACAGTGGTAGTAAAGAACTTCTCTTCTCTACATGGTTGCATAGGCACATACGGTCCTGTCAGTCACATCTGTGAGCTGTCAGGATATGAATGTGTGGATGCATCTTGGGGGAGAGTGAGGGGTGTATTAGGCCTTCTGATCCTTCACACTCCTCTTGTCAAACTTAACATGAAAATGAAAGTCAGTGGAGTGTGTGTGTGTGTGTGTGTGTGTGTGTGTGTGTGAGAGAGGGAGAGGGGGGGGGGGGGGGGGGGTCAAAGGAGAGGAGCCATGCCTAATCCTGTGGGATGTGGGGGTATCTGCTGTGTGTGGAGATGAGATGTAGAGATGTGTTCAGCGGTGCATGGATCACAAAACCTTCGTAACTGACAGAGGAGACTCCCAAGAGACAAACGTCAAGCTCCTAACTGCTTAAATACACTTTTAAAGGGGAAAAAGAAAACTGTGTGGATCATAACGATAACCAACATTACATCATAACTGTAGAATGTTCCTGGAATTTGATAACATATGAGATCTGAGTTTACATTGCAGTATAACAAATCCCACTAAGAACTGTGTTTGTTAACATTATATACTTTGATCAAATAAAATTATGTTTTGGAATATCATATATGATCAAATAATATATAACATAATGTTATATGATAAAACATTATCATATCATATCATACATGATATTATATTAGCCTATTTAAAAATAAATAATTTATTCATACCAAATTATATAAAGTATAATAATACAATATAAAGTACAATATATTTTTTATTAGAAATTATGTGATATTATTTTAGATTATATTATAAATAATAAATATTAAACAATATGGTGTCATATTAAATAAGATTCAACTTTAAAAATATTTCGTAAAAAAAAGGTAGTATACAGTACAAACAGGAGTAGCCTATAAGATAAGAGAAAATTCACACTTTTGATTTATTTATAAATGAAAACAGTGAACAAGAAATTCATCAAATATTTAAGTAAAACAATCCTGAATTATACATGCTCTTTACATGTATACTGAATCAGAAAAAATTGTTTGACATATTTTAGGCAATTCCCTAAAATATAATATTAACCGGTAGGTGGCGGTGTTGGTCAAAATAAAATCTCTTTTAACCCGGAAGTAGTACCTGTGGCTCTTTAACAGGGCAGGAAGAGTGCACCAATATAACTGACAGTTAGCTATCATGGCGCTTGATGTAAAGTCCAGATCCAAACGCTACGAGAAACTGGATTTCCTCGGAGAGGGTCAGGTATGATCAGAAAGATACCAGTGTCTTCTCTGTGTGCGATGTTTACGTTTCGTGCCCATTTGTTCAGGCTGCTGCTGTAGAAAGCATTGAAAGAAGCTAACATGCAGTAGCTGGTTGTTAATGTCAACAAAGCCTTGCTGGTTCATGCTGTTGAGCTCAGAGTGTCAATAATGGTCAAAATGTGTGTGTGTCTACTTTATCTTACTTATTGCTCTCCGTCTGTCGTCTCCAGTTTGCAACAGTGTACAAAGCCAGAGACAAAACGACTGATACTATAGTTGCCATTAAAAAGGTACAGAATATTACCTTAATATTGGACATTAGCATGTTGTGCTACTCTCATGTTTAACAATTGTTTTTTTTATTTTGCAGATCAAGGTTGGTCACCGTACTGAGGCTAAAGATGGTAAATGTTATGCAGTATAGCACACATGGTATTTCACACAGTTTTATAGAATAGAATAGATTTACTTTATTGATCCCAAACTTACAGCAGCAGGTTATCAAACACACAATATGAGTAAAACAAACACAATGTTAGCAATCTAAACACAATATAATATTAAATACAAAGTAAATAAGTACTAAAAGATAACAAAAATAAGAATGTGAATATATACAACCAGGATTTCACTAAGCATTACTAGTCTTAAATATGAAGATTAAATATGGAAGATTGAATGTAAATGTTTAAAAACAGAGTTGTAAATGGACAGTATTGACATAAGTTAAAGTGCATGAGTGTAGACATATTATAAGCAGAAACTATACAATATAACGGCGAGTAGACAGCCAAATGAAGTGAACATGAGTGCAGGGATAATTTGATTACAGTGTGGAGAGACAGATATTATCATGATGACAGTTCTCTGCTCGCATGAGGTGAGCTGTTGTACAGAGTTTTTTGTTTGACTTCATACAATTACTTCTTATCAACCTGTTAATAACTAATCTCATCAATAGGTATTAATAGGACTGCTCTCAGAGAAATCAAACTGCTGCAGGAACTGCATCATCAAAACATTATTGGGGTAGGTAAGCGTTTATTATGTCTGAAAATATGAACGTTTTAAAATCCACATGCCACTGCACTGATGTACTGTGATGGAAACTGACCTGAGTTTTCTAAATGTGTTCAGAACTCAAACTGAAGCTAAGTTTAATTTGCACTGTGTCCTCAGCTGCTTGATGCCTTTGGACACAAGTCCAACATCAGCCTTGTGTTTGACTTCATGGAAACAGATCTGGAGGTGAGACATTTTCTTCATCTTATTAAAACAGTCTTCTCTCCCTGTGTGTGACTCTCCAGGGTGCAGGGTAGACTGTTGTCAATTTCGCTGCCAAACAACTTTCAGTGTAGTTGCCATTACTTGTTTCTACTTAGCCCACTTTTGTAATTAGCTTATTCCTTTATTTATTCTATTAAGCACCAATTCTTTCTTTCTTTGCATTTCAACTTAAAACACCTTCTATTTTATATTGCCCTTATATTTGATGCACTTTTGTGTTACTTTTCTTCTATACTGTGACTTATAATAAGCAATGTGGCGCAAGAATTTCCAAGGGATTAACAAATCTACGCTTTAACATGTTATCATATTATACAGGCCTATTCAAAACCCCTTTTGGAAGTTTTAGTTTGTTCTCTCTCATCAATTACATTTTATTGAAGTTGTGACATATTTCATAGACTAGCTGAAAATAGTTTTTTAGAAAACAATCAGACGATAACACAATAAGGAAGAAGCTGTATGTGTTGCTATATGTCTTTAAAAATGTTTTTGAATAAGATTTAATTTAGAACAGTATAATATGTTATTTGTGATATCCATTTCACAAAGTGCAACCTCAAAGTGTGACACAGCGTTGACTAAAAAAATATGTTATTAATACAATTTTAACATAAAGATTGAATTATATACATATGTCAGCCTCTTTAATGACATAAACACCAGTCATTAGGTTTAGGAGTGGCAGGAGTGTAGAGTTACAGGAAGTGTTGGGCTCGAGTGGGGGATGACATGCACCAAGCAGTGTAAGGATAGGAAGTCAGACCTGTGACCAGTGTGACGAGGAATGTGGTCTCAGCCTCAGTACCTGGGACCCTGCTCTATCAGCTGAGCTACACTTGCACCCAAAATCAGAAAATGTTTTTGTAGAATATTAACTTTGTTTGGTAACAGTGGTAATATTATCACAATCTTCAGCTGTAAACAGCACAGGAGTCCAAATAATAGCTAAAAATAATAATGCATGAATAAACTACTTTTGAGAAGTATAAGGTTAGAAAGGCAAACATACTCAGAAAACATGCTTAGTGTGCTTATATATGACCATTAAGAGGTTCTGTGAGGTCACTTAGGCTGTAACATTTTACCCCTATCTCCTACTCTGGGGAAATGAAAGGCTCCATATGGGCGCCCACCACCGAACACAGCTATGCAAAATAAGATAAGCACCTGTTAAAAAAAATCAATACCACTCCACTCTTGGCTCTTACAATAAATTGATGCCATTAGCAGCTTGCACACAGACTGGAATATGATTCTCATCTTATTCCCCATACTACTCATGCCATGCTATTTTAGAGCCCATGCTTAGATTTGAGTGTAGGACCTTATCAACTACAGATGTTAGGAGCTTTTATTGTTGATAATATTACTGTGTTGTTGAGGATATATAGCCTACTGTCCCTAAAGGACATTAAGTGATAGATGACAACTATTTCTTGTCATGTATTTTATGTAACTGAAGCCTTTTTGTGTTTCCAGGTGATAATCAAAGACACCAGTCTAGTCCTGACTCCAGCCAACATCAAAGCCTACATCCTCATGACCCTACAGGGATTAGAGTATATGCACCAACACTGGGTCCTTCACAGAGTAAGAGCACTAATACCTCCCATACACACACATACACACTCAATCAATCAATCAATCAATTAGTAATGCACAATTTGCTACTTTGTTTGTCCAGGATCTGAAGCCCAATAACCTGCTGCTGGATGGAAATGGAGTGTTGAAGTTAGCTGATTTTGGTTTGGCAAAAGCATTTGGAAGCCCAAACAGAGTCTACACACATCAAGTGGTCACCAGGTCTGTAATCTTTTAGAAAGAAAAAAAAAAAACAACAAATTGGAACACAGATCTTTGTGTGTTTTATGCTTATTATTTAAGATCTTATGCAGCTGCTTATCTTCATTTATTTAACTTAATAAATCGTCATGTGCTCGATTTTGGATGTGGATTGGATATCAAAAGGGGAAATAAATTTGCTGGTTGAGATGTGTGTGACAGGGTATTTAGTTGAAAGAAACTGGACAGATGAATAGCAACTTATCTAGTCTTCCTGTAGTTTTCACCCAAGTTTCAATTGTCTTTAACATGATTGACATTTGTAATAAAAGAGTAGTACATGTAAGATTAGTTTGCCTGTTTAACACCTTAAAATCTAACTGGCTTTCTCCCTGTGAATGGATCCTTTCCCAGGTGGTACCGCTCCCCTGAGCTCCTGTTTGGTGCCAGGATGTATGGTGTGGGTGTTGATATGTGGGCAGTGGGATGCATCCTTGCAGAGTTACTTCTTCGGGTAAACAAACTTCACTTTCAGATATTCATGCAGTGACAGGGTAGTGATTTTTGTACCAATGATAATGTACCTGTTTGATGTAGATACCATTCCTTGCTGGAGACTCAGACCTTGACCAGCTGACTAAGATCTTTGAGGCTCTTGGGACCCCCACAGAAGAGACATGGCCTGTTTGTAGCTTTTTTTCTGTTCTATGTCATATTTACCTCTTGAACGTTTGAGGAATCCTTTTTCTAAACGTGTCCTTCAAATGTTTCTGCAGGGAATGAGTAGTCTACCAGACTATGTGTCCTTCAAAATATTTCCTGGCACACCTCTTGAGCATATATTCAGCGCGGCTGGAGACGACTTACTGGAGCTGCTACAGGGTCTGTTTACCTTTAACCCCTCCACGAGGAACACAGCGACACAGGTAACACTACGCTGAAGCAGCAGCTAGTCTCACCTCACACTTTCGATCATTTCCACTCAGTTTGACATTTTTTAAATTATAATAATGGGAAGAAATGGAAGACAAGAGCTAGCCCTAAAGTTTTGGTCCATATTGCAATTTCATTTGCGAGATAAATCTGGATAAAAATGTTTTTACTAAGATTTCTGTTTGATTTGTTGTGTACACTTATATGAAGATTTCAAAGGGCAATTTATATATTTTATAGGATACAAGTTCCCCTACCTCACCCCGTACTTCTCCTCTCAAGGTTTCTTTGATATATATATATTTTTTTTACAAAAGCTGTATCCCATTTATGTTCACACTAGCATGTGTGTGCTAGCATATCATGAAATACAAACAAAACACAACAATGTGAAATGGCACCACAAGTGTCCAGAACATACAATCATGTTAAACCCGATTAAGATAAAGCAATCTCTTAATGATGAGTTTGATCAACCAGACCTTTTAGTAAATATTTTCAGATTTATTTTCCACACCAAAAGACTGTCAACTATATGCTCATCCAGCTGTTGAACAAAAAATAATTCTCTATAGGATAAAATGCAAAAGATGAAACAATAGTACAATACAAGGACTAAAACATTTAAGCCATGTTTAAATGTCTTTGTGTCAAGTTGTTTCTCTTAAGGTTTTGCATTTTTTTTAAATATGAACTGATCCACAGACTAGAGATTAGATTAGACAGAAAGATCATACACTACACAAACTAAAATAATCTACCCTTCAGCCTAAGGAGTTGATCCAAATCCACACATGATAACAGGTTTCTACTTTTGTCTAATGTTCTTCAGGCCCTGAAGATGAGATACTTCAGTAATCGACCTGGTCCCACTCCAGGTCCTCAACTCCCCCGACCCAACTGTTCAGTGGAAGCTCTGAGGGAGAAGGAAACAGTCGGGCTGAAGAGGAAAATTGAGGGCCTGGAGACAAGTAATGAAAATATATTGGCTCATAGTTGTGTATATAATGACCTTTTCATTCACCATGTTTACATGACTTCGACAGACCCATAGTTAAATCAAGCTGTTTGATATTGTGCATTGAGCAGCAGTAACAAAAAGTGTCTGCAATCAAAGGTCTGAGGATGATTTTGAAAGGAGCTGGTAAGTTTAGAACATCCCACTCAGACCAGACTCACATACAGCACGTTGTGAATTTCAGCCTTGAGGGTTAATGCTCCCGTGTTCTCATGTTTTTGCACACTACAGTCAGAAATCTAGAAAACCACTTGACTGGACCTTGTAATTCAAAGGGTGTTGGCTGCACGTTTAACTGCAGTGAGAGACTCAGAATAAAGTAAAGTAAAACACACATACGCACTCATGTAAAGACAGTTAAGTGGATTGTGGTAGTAGGGGAACATTTTACTGAAGGAGCATGTCGGAGTTACTGGGAGGTTCAAAGTCTTTTCCAGCTCCTCCTCTGGTTTTGAAAATATCTAGGTTCCTTATAGCTATGCTACAGTACATTAAAGAGAGACATTTAAATACTAACTTGAACTTTAGTGGTCAGTAAATTGCTCATTATATGTTTGTTTGACTTGCACATGTAGAGTTAATAAAGTGTATATATGTATGTGTTTATATGTTTTCTGACACCTGTCTTAATGTTACTTTCAGCTGTGATGAAGAAGAAGCTCGTTTTCTGAACAGGATGAAAAACAGCAGATGATGCGTCTTCAGCCCGTTGTCGGGCTCAGCTTTCCCATTGTTTCTCAGGATTCTTCACCAAAATGAAATAAATAGTAAACCGGCGGTGGGAAGGAGGCTCAACTGAGCTGGACCTGAGGACATTTTAGAGGTTGTTGCCGTGATAGCGATAGCACTTGAGAAATATGCCCAGGGTTTGTATCAAAGTATCTGCTGTGCTCAGCAGAGTTCAGCAGTGAATCTTTTGGTTCAACAGATGCTGTTTATGGTCAGTTGTTTTGACTCCTTCAGTGGTGCCTGCTGGAATATTTCTATTTATATGGCAGGAAGAGGGAAAAACAAAACTAGAAAGCTTGATTGAATTCATGTTTGTGTATTTTTTTTAGTTTTTGTTTTTTTTGTATGTAAGACCAATAAAATGGTGCAAATGAATATGTATGGGGTTATCCTTGTGTAATTGAGCCAAGTTCTGAGACCGCAGAGTGGGATTTTCTGGCACAACTTCCCCAACTAACAAGGCGCACGAAGAGTGAAATGCTTCAAGAGGTCAAAAAGCTCCAGTGTTTCGGTCTGTGGCCTTCATCAGGGTTCAGGATGACCCTGATGAAGACCGCAAGCCGAAACGCGTCACTCTAATTTGTTCATGAAGTTGATCTTCATACTACAAGTGTTGCTGGAGCTTTTTGACCTCTGCAAGTTCTGGGACTACTTCAACATACTATGAAACATTGTGATATATTATTTATACACACCCTTATGGCCCACAGAACACACACTGGTTTCGTGTCAGAAGTATTTACACAGTTTCCTCTAGCAGTTATATAATAGTGTGGACAGAAATATACTTGTCTGTTTGCTCAGGTTTTTTTGGACAATCAGAGGGTGGGGGTTATGTTGGACTGTGATCATGTGGCATAAGCCCTTTCTTCAGGGCAGACAGGTTGACGCTAGCCTTCACACCAGCTCATACATAGATGACATGTGTTTCCCCTCCTGTCTGTTCTCTTTACCATTACCGTGAACCCACATAGTCTGGCAGTGTTCAGCTGCTCCTTTGGATTTCTGTCAAACAGTATTAGATCTGATGAGATGTTCAAAAAAAAGGTCTGTCTCATGGGTTGGTGTCTACTCATAAATGTCCACAATACAGCATTGAGAGGGGACACACAGACATTGTGTGATTGACTACAGTCAATCTGTATGTGTTTGGCTTTTCTGTCAGATGACAGGTTTGGCAAATATCAGCACAGTCAGAGAGCGCTACAGTATCAGCCTTATCAGCCAAGGACATTTCATTGGCCCGGGAAGCCACTGTTGCCCACATTCTGTTACAAAATACAAGGTCAGGGTTTGTGGGAGAAACTCAAACTTGCTCATATGTCTGAATCAGCCAGATAGGCCTGTGGGCCGAATTTAAGTGGGATGATGAAGACCGAATCATGAATAATACAGTTTAGAGCCTTATGTAAAGCAGAATTTAACCAAAAGTAAAAGATCTCAGTGTGCACAGGTACTTTATATTATTAATGAAGTAAATAACATACACTAATACCACTCAGAACCCAGCTGGCTTGGTGATGCATATCAGGGTATAACAATAATATAATTTAGGTGTTACCATTTTGTAAATGTGTAAACTTTTGACCACATGGGGATTAGATTTTATATTATCTTTCTTACTTATTGGTATTCAATCTATTGGGGTTATTTTACAGTATGAAAAAATGTGTCTACAAATAGGAGAGGCTTGCTTAAATGACGAGCATTGCCTCCTATATCATTTAACCATATTTTAGCCAAGCTTTAGTTTGGTTGTGAGAAATGTTACACCAATTATCAGTATGTGAACCAAAATGAATCTATAGGCCACTTTAGATGATTTTGGTGTTACTTCTTTCCTCCTCCATGGTTTCTCTTCAAGCCCAACCAAGTCCACTCATTTTGTTTTGTAATGTATTTGAATTGTTATTTGACTTTGCCTTCATAGTATCAAAAGGCAATCACATGAAGTCCATATTGTAAAAACAAACCTCTAGCAGGCATAAAAAAAAAGTGTAAAACAAGCCTCATATTTTCCCACATCCCTATATGTCCTCCCAGGAGCTCCCAGGAAGATGTATGGTTAGTAACTTAAATGGTAGGCCTGTGAAGATTTACAGCTGGTGACATGCAGAAATATGATTTGAAAGCATTAATAGAGAGAGAGAGAGAGAGAGAGAGAGGGGCTTAATGTACCAGGTCCCCCAGCAGTGTTAGCCTATCTGCATAACTAGGAGCTGGTCCATACCTGACCCCATGTTAACTAGGCCTATAAGGTTTATCACAAGGTTTTAAGCCTACTCTTAAAAGTACAGAGGGGCTCTGTCTCCCGGACTCTGACTGGTAGATGATTGTAAAGAAGAGAGGCCTGATAACTGAAGGCTCTACCTCCTCCCATAGTACATTTAGAGAATCTAGGTAGGCCTACCAGTAGTTCTGCCGTTCATAATGTTTCAGAGGGATATATATGTTTAAATAGGCTAAAAAGTCTCAATATATGTGACATCAGGTTTTATTAATGGTTTTGATCTATATATAAATGATATAGCCTATAAGTAAATAGACTATCATCATGGGCGGTTCTAGGCAGGGGCCAACAGGGGCCAGTGCCCCTGTAACACTGAGCTTGGTCCCCCCTGTGGCCACCCCTCCAAAAGGAAGAGCCCCCCCATAACACATACACAGTATTTGACTCACAATCTAGTATGAAACTGTTACTGAAACAAATATAAATCATGATATTTAATGATGTGCGCTGTTATTTGGCATAATATATATATTTTTTTTTTAAAGCGATCATATTTGTCTATTTTTCACCTGGGTTTAATGTTCCCCTCTGACAAAACAACTGGCCCCAGTTTGCCCCCCCCCCCTCAGTAAAAGTGGTCTAGAACCGCCACTGATCTATCATATCAAATTTAGATTTTTGTTTTTCAGAGTTTCTTGATGCCCAGTTGTCCACAATTTCAGAGAGAGCTTCTGTGTTCTGCTGTTTGATGGTGATATGATGTGCTCGCACAGTGGGAGGAGAGACAAGGCAGGAACTGAGGAGGAGGGGGGAGGAGGAGGAGGAGGAGGAGGGGGAGAGACAGGGCTGGCAGGGAGGGAGGTCAGAGCAGTTTGAGGATCGGCGCGTTGTTTCCTGTGCTGATTTCATGAAGAGGAAGAAAAGCGACTGAGAATAGCAGCACGCTCGTCCTTCTTTGAAACGGATTTCTATCTGCGTCTCCCCTCAAAATGTGCACTCCTCCGTGTTGTGTCGCGCAGGTAAGAAACGGGAGGCTACTGTCGTGTTTTATTGTTGTTCAACAGCACAGTGATGAGCGCGGTGCTAACATTACGTCGCCTCTTGTTTCAGTCTTGTTTACTGTTTGTATGAACATCCGTTTATGCGACTCAGCGTTTTTTTTTTTTTATGTCATGGTGATTTCCTAAACCACTGTCAGCTACCGGAATTCATTTTAAAGGGGATGTTGATTAAAATATTTAATAACTTCATTGTAGTATCGTTATAGTCGATGGAAGACAAAGGAAACCAGCCGTCACACATACAGTACAGTAGGCTACCTGCTATCCGAAGTAACGTCATCTCTGAACGCTTTCACAGATGTGCTGGATGGAAACAGGGGAATACTGTTGGTTTGCATGACCCAGACTTCTCTTTTCTGCATATCTAGGTGGTGATAAATGTGTTTTGTGTTTGTTTTGTTGTCTTTTTTTTCCCAATTATCCACAGTTGCACTTTTTTCGGAAACGCAACCCAATCCGACTCACAGCTAGAACAGACACGGTCCCTTGAAGGTGGTTTATTTTCGATTTAGTTTAAACAAAAGTTAGAAGTTGCAAAACTGCTAGGGAAGACTGATGTTGCCCACATGTAAACTGAACTATACTGTAGCCTTCTGTAAAGTGAATTGTTCTGTATCCAGTGTGAACATGTTTCTTAGATTTCTAAGTTCTGGAGTCGCACATTTGTTTTTGAGGTAGAGCCACTGTCTTATTGTGTTATGGATGAGGTTTTAAACCCCATATAGAACATAAAGGGGGATATATGATGAATCAATAGTTATTGTTCTAAAAAAAAGTGATTTGAAAACTGAATTAGGTAACATTATAATAATTTATACTTAAAGCCCCTAACAAAAAAAGAGTTGCTTTCCAAACAAACAATTTGATAATGTTTGTTTCTTTTCAGGATTAATTCAAGGAAATATATGAAAGATACACCGTTTCCAGAATTTCAAATGAAAATATTATTTGTTCTGTTTGATAGTAAATTAAATATTTTATAGTTTTCCGGCTGTTGTTGAGAAAAATCTGTGAATACGAACGCGTCACATGTCTTATCGTTTGTTATTGTGAATGACAAAATCACAAAAACAATAAGTAGTCATCGATGAAATATAGGGGTTGACAGTTGCGTTGTTGTGGACCTAAAGTAGTCTGAGGCTTGTAATTAATATTAAGTCACCAAATTACTTTGTGTGTGGTTAAAGGATTTTCTTCAGTACTTGAAGGTCTCTCTTCCATCGTGCAGTTTGTTGTAGAGTAGCCACTGCTTAGATGGCCCGAACAGAAATGTAATTACACATGCACATCCAAGTGGACCGCACTTCTATTTTCCTGCTCCTTTCAAAGACTCAGATGGAAGCAGAGAAGGATTAAGAGGAAATGAATGGTAAACAATGAGATCAGTTTTGTGTTGCAGTGCTGGTGGTGGGCTAATCCCTGTCACAGACACCCTATTTAGTTTTGCCGCCTTCTCCTATTTATGTGTATACTTGTAATTAACTTCTTTTGGGTGCATATATGCCCCTCTTGAGGTTTGGAGTAGCCCAAAGTGATGTGTGGTCTGTTAATTTCCTCTTTGGCTCTGAGGTGGAAATGGAGGCTGGGTGGGCGTTGCTTGAGCTAGATTTGGGGAGAGGAGCAGACATGGTGAGTAGGCTACACGGTGAGGGAGCAGCTCACCCACTATGTACACACCACGTCTCAATGTGATCGGGGATGTATGTTGTGTGGGAAAGGGGGTAGGCTTAAGTTCAGTGTTTCCCCCAAATCACTGCAGGCATTGGCTGCGACTGCGGGACAGGCCTGCGACCATGTTGGTGACTGTAAGCAGCACAGATGGCACCGTAAACTTTGGCAGTGTACATGAGCCATAGGACCAAGAGGCTCGTTCAGGAAGCATCCTGTCTCATACAGCACCCTCAAGTAACACTTCAAGCACTGAAACTACACCCTGGACTAAGGTGGTTAAAAATGTCAGTACTTTGCAATACCACATGTTTTAAAAGGATACAATCTCTGTTATTTTATTGATCGGGTATGGTATCAAAAAGTGCCAAAGCTTTAACTCGTTACATATTCAGTCATATTTTACGCCGAAGCGGCCAAGAGCAGAAGAGCTGTTCAGTCGATGCTAATGTATTTGAGCAATTTAGACAGTGTGCAGGAGTTTGCCTGCAATTCTTGGTCATTAAAAAAAGAAATTACCCGATATATTGGGTGCCTAGGAGTTGAATTTTTGTTGCCGTGGTATTGAAACAGGCATTTGTATGTTTTTATTGTTACTAGAATTGTACCAATAAAGGCCTTGTAAACCCACAAAGATGTCAGCGATTAGTGTTAGTGATTAGACCTATACGGTATGTGGGTTTAGAGTTGACTGACAGCTACACTACCCTGTTAATTTTGTAGAAGCCATTGCACAGGAGGACTTGTTGACCTGTTATCACACTTGTTAGTGCTCAGAATTGATCACATCACAAGTTCTCACCGTAGATCCATCTGTTTGTAACCTGTCCTGGTCTTATCAGCGACAGTCGTTAAAATCACCTGGCTGTACGGGGCCTTTAAAATATGCTATTGCGACAACCCTACCCTGGAGTCTGTGGCTGTGCAAGCAGGAAGTGTTTAAATACTGCATGCTTATTTCAAACAACATCATGTCGAAATCATTCCATGTTTGGAATTCAGAAATCTTTTGATTAAAAAAATGCCGCCTAAGAATCCCAGCTGACTGGAATGCGATTGCCATGGAAAATAAACTATTATTCCAGCATCTCTACTACAAACACATCAGATAATGGTGTAATGGAAATTTCTACAGACCTATTATCTTTTACCATGAAGATGAGTTTTTGTCCTCCTTACGCAAATTCCTGATCTTTGAACCCTCTCTAAAATGTTTCCAAGCACAGTCAGTAAAAGTATCAAGTGAAAGGTGCCTGCCCTTATCTTTGATTCTGCTTTGTATCCTTCCTGTGTGAGACTCCCTGGTACCATGTGTCTATTCCCACTAAGTCTCTCTCTCTCTCTTTACGCCCGTCCTTGATGTTCCCTCCCTTTCACATAGAGGGGTTACCATCTGCATCTAGCAAAGAGATGAAGGTGCTGGGAAACAGTTTTGTATCAACACTCTGGGTTGTGTCCTGTGCAGAGCTCTGTGTTGATCCTTCTTGAAAAAAGCTTTTCAATAAAGTTAACTTTGTTGTTGTACAATCCATATTTTTCAGATTTCCACAACATTAGTCTGACTGCTTGTTATGAAGAGATCATGGCTAGGGATGCAACTTACTATGTGCCAATTATGTTTTTGTGAATTAAAAAAGCATTTAGAATACTAAGTATCATTAACTTGTGAAAATTGGTCATCACAGTGGCTTCTTTGGTGAAATAAACATTTCAAATGCAAGACTTTTAACTTCCAAAATGATGAAATGTAGCGAATCCTACAATTAAGACAATTTCCCCAACTATCTGCAGTTTTGCTTGAAAAATCACCAAAACAAATGATCCATTCTCAAAATACTAATTAATCAATTGATGTTGATATCAATTAATCATTGCAGACATATCCATGGCACAGAGTATTGTCGTTTATGGGCTGTAAAATCACTTGACTTGTATTGCAACAAACATCGACATAGATTTCAGACATACATTTAGCATTACTGGCCAACTGTCTCCATGTGAGGCATGTCGGCTATTTTCAGCTTCCCTTCAGGAATTTTGCTGTGGTCAGCATCCCTGCAGGAGTTTGTTGTTTCACACGGACATCAATGGCAATCTTTCATCCCCTTTGTCTCCCTCTGAACTGTCATATAGAAGCTCTTCCTCACCCTTTGACTTCTTACTTTTTCCCCATGTCATGTCCGTGAGATGTATTTATTTACTAAAGAGGAAGGGTTAAAAGGGCTGATGAAACCGTGTGAAATGTTGTCTAAGTCCTCGAATGGAGCCATTAAGGCTCTGTGGCTGTGGTTTGATATTTTGAAGTTATGTTAGTACGTATTTTCATGAATTCATTCATCTTGATAATTTTGTGGCTATATCATTTACTTCTGTCAACCATCTAAGGGTAATACTTCTTTTAGGTCTGCAGTGTTTCCCCTAGCTTTACAGCGTTGGGGGGGGGAGGGGGGGGGGACACGCTGACACAAACACTTGAAGGAATCTTGGTGTTCTGTGAAGCTGTAAAACACAAGTGTAAGACATCTCATAGCAGCAGAGCTATATTTGGATTGGAGCCAAGTGAATGTTGTGAACTAAACAGGAAGCAACTGTTTGCTCTAGAGTAAAGTGTGTATCTGTTACGTATACAAATCATGGTGATGTCACCTTATGGACTTATAGTGGTGTACCCAAATGGAAAGGAATTTGTGGACTGTACCTTCTAACAGAATATAAGCAACACTGTGAAGATGGGTCATTAATGTGTCCGCAATGTGTGTTCAGTTGCTGTGTTTGCTGACCAGGGCCGAATAAATCTAAGATGATCCACAGTCTGTTTCACGATTTCATCATTGAACATTTACTACAGAAAAAAAAAACCCCACCTAACAGAACAGTTCTGGATAGCCCACAATAGTAAACAATGGCTCAAACTAATGGAAGAAACAGGGATCTTGATAATCACAGCATGATGTTGGATAAGCCATGTGGATCTGATATCGGTTTATTTTCGACTCGCTTCCTGTTCTTGTCTGGTCTCCTTCCTTAGGGTATTTTTGTTTGAGAAGTCTTTGTCTGCGTGCTGTTTTTTTTCAGCTCTTCACTGTACCTCGGTTCTTCTTTGTCTTGCTTTTCTTTTCTGCTCATTGGACTTAACTTTCTCTCTTTCAGTTGTCGCTAGGGGCCTTGTTTGCCAAGAGAGAAGCAAAGACCTCCCTTTGTGTATTGGAAACAGAGCAGTGATACATTTTTGCTGTGTGTATACAGCTGCCTAGCTATATGGACAATAGAGGAGCCGTCAGTCATGCTATAAGGGGAAATGGAGCAGGTCTTGATCTGGAGCTTTGTTTAACCTTAGTTTTGTGTGAGAAAAATTGTGGACTTGTAGTGTAAGGTGTTCTGTTTCCCCTTTCCCTTATTTGTGTTTTTACTTTGATGGTTTCTCCTCACTATGCTCAGCCGAAAGCGTTGTTGTAATTTGAGATCCAAGGGTGTGTCTACAGTTTCGTCCAAGCCGTTGGTCATGATTCATTGTGGTAAACGCTATCCAGAGGCCACTATCATTGCGTGGGAGTTCCCACAGTTTAAAGCTGGATGTCCCAAGTGAAGTAGGACATGGATACAGATGAATGTATTCGATTTGATGAATGAATGAAACAACACTAATGTTTGGATCAACCTGAGGGTTATACTCCCACACAACAGCCATAAAAGTTGTTCTGCTACATTTATCTCTTAAGCTGTTTTGACAGTGCTCATCCCAGTCATGAGTCATGTCTGTCTGTGCTGCTATATATTTTCCTCGAGAATATGCAGTGAGATGTACAGCTGAGTGTTCTTGTATCACTCCTGATAAATATAAAGAAGGCAACATCTCAAATCAGCTGATGAAAGGGTTTCCTTCCTCTGGAGGGGAAATCTGTGTCAGCTTCAGCAAGATAGCGTCATGGTGCTGCCAAATACTTCTCTCACCAATGCTGCACTCTTTTAGCTATCATCCACACGTCACCTCCTTACATGTGGCAGCGTTGGTGGCACATTTGCGTTGGAGGTTTGAATTGCTTAAGCAGAAAACTGTAAACAGACTATATTGTTTTCTAAGCAGCTCCTCGTTCTTCTTTGCTGTGTCTACTGGGATATAGCAAGTGACCTATTTTTTCTGCTATTGGTCTGTTTGGTATTGCGTGAACAGTTGTTTCTGCAGGTATATGTGCTCGAGAGTTTACCCCATGTGTGTTTAATTTAGGCTATCCCCACTGCTTTCTCTTTATTAACTAATTCTGCTCTTCTCTGCTGGGTCGAGGATAATAAGGCTGTGGAGAACGGAGTAGGAAAAACATTGTCATTATCATCAAGGCACTGTGGAACAGCTCACAGTCAAAGCCCAGATGTGGTCTACAGATTGTCTACGTGAAGGACTTTTTAAGATGTGATGGTTAAGCATCCAGCTGAGGGTCGAAGCCTTCTTCTGCCTTTGTTGCTGCTCACTTTTACCAGCCTTTGGGTTCATTTCCTGAGGGTATTCTTACCACTGTGTCCTATCCACCCTCCCCGCTTTAAGCTGATGTACGTGTTGTGTGTCCTTGTCTTTTCAGCCTTGAACAGCTGGAAGGTGGCCAATGGTTTGGTGGTGAGGGGTTTGAGGGTAAAGGGCAGCTGAAGATAACAAAGGAAGGGGACAGAGGGGTGAAAATGAAAAAAGAAAGGACAACAAAGTTCTCACAAAGTAACAGGGTGGGGGAGGTCACAGGAAATTAGAGGAGGAGGGTGAAACGGAGCTTCAGGCCGTTGTTTCCTGAGCGTCCCACAATAACAGTTTAGAGAGACCTGTAGCCTTCAAATGACTGTTGTTAAAGTCAAGAGTTATCTTAAATCGTGCGGTATATCCAAGTGGCTAAAGTTCCTAGTTTCTGTATTCTGAGATGAAGATCTTTTAGCTAGTCGGGGGTTTCTGTTGATTGAAATAGGAGTGTACTCTGCAGACACGCCGACCACCTGTTGACCTGCTGGTGGGGCAGGCATGTGATTGAGAAGGGGGTGGGTTGGACCATGAAGTGCGTAGGGTCAGTGTTGGTTCCCATGGATACTCTTTTTGTATCGATGTTTGGTGGAATTTTTCTGGATGTTCCTCCTCTTAAAGCTCCCCCTCTCAGTTCTGCCTCAGCTTGCTGCGGGGCCCCTCACTGTGTGTGCAGTCCATCGGTGAAACTCCCCCTAACTAATGAAATCTAAACACCCTCATGACTTTAATCATCCTGTTTTGACTCGCCTACTTTCAGTCTGTTGTGGTTAATTAATTAGGAAGACGTGTGGGCACAGCAGAGACCAAGGAAACCGCTTATCCTGTTAAGCTGTGTGTAGTCGAATGGAGACCAGAACCCCCGACATAACACTTTCTCTAGATTCAAAGTTTGAATTCTGTGTTTGAACAAACGCAGAAAAATCACATGCAGCCTTGGAGGCAGTATCTCAGACCTCTTCAATTGCATCCATCTTTAGTATCTCATGCATTAGTATCCTCTGAGCACCTCTACTATCTTCTGTGAGTGGATAAGCTCAGCACTCATGAATCCCGAGAGGGAATGAACTGGTCTTATTCTTTGTTGGATCTAGCTTCAAAGCATCAAAGAAGCCTTTGTTTTTGTTGCCCACCACAAGTGACCTGATAGAACAAGTGGGTCAAACTTATGAATCGACCTCTTTTTCTGCTGTTCTCAAATCTGCATTACAGAATTGGCAGAATAATTACATCCTAACTTTGTATATTGATCCACTGACTCGTGTTTGTCTCAAGCACACATGCCATCACATGGTTAAATGAATAACCACGTCTAGGTTTGGAACACGCTGCTATATGACAGTAACACAGTGTGAGGATTTCAGGAACAGAAAATTGAGATACTAACAATTAGATTACAGGAGACTACAACAAAGAGATCTGAAAAATGAATGATCCACAGTCAGAATGCAAAACCTTTTAAACTTCACAACGCCCTTCAAGAGTAAGCTCAGCAGGATGTACCTGGTCTGACAAAAGTCAGACACAGGACTTGAAGACCCGCGTGGAATATCTCTGATTTGATATTAACAGATCATTTTTGTTAAGGTAAACACCCGCCTGAAATTCTAAATTCTTGTGTCTGAGGGGTTTCTAGTACAGAGATGCTCTCTGCCATACATGCCATTGCAACCTACCCTGTAGAGCTGCGTTGTATGAGCAAAGCAGCCTTAGCTGTGAACTGAATTCTAATGATCAAGTATGTCCTTGATGGCAGTTGAAGTCAAGTGGCTGGTGTGTGATCCATGTAAGTTTTTAGTTTTTAGTTTGTAGCAGTGCACTATAAGGTGTACAACTCATGTCTGACCAGTCTGCTATGTTGGCTCCTCCTTGCAAAAAGCATAACATGTGGCACACTGATAACAGGATTTATCTACGCGCACACATGTGCTTGCCGTAGACACAGAGTAGCATAGAACTGAACTATATAGAAACGCTTTTTAGTCAGTATGGAATCGATAACCAGGATCCGATTGATGCATCTCCCTATAGTAACATTTCTTCAGCTCAAGATAAAACCAATGAAGTGTACCCTTTAGGAAAGACTAGCAGGGGAACATTGGGTAAGAGAGAGCATTGGAGTCAGACCATGTGGGCCTACGTGTATTGATTCTGACCATTTGCCTGTGTGGATCCACGAGTGTGCAGCATACCACACATTACTGTCATCTGGAGCGTAACGCAACACATCACACAATGTTGCACGCTGGCTTTACCACATCTGCAACCCCTGGCTAAATTACAGACCCCCAGTTTAAGACCCACACTCAGACATGGGCTTGGATTACCGTTCTGACTGTAAAACAAATTGAACTGATCCTGCTGAGATGCGTCAGTGCTCTAAAGACAGAGTAATATGATAATCACCAGAGATACGTGTATTCCACATTGTCAAAGTAGATTTAAGCCACAAGCTAGACGCGCTGTTGATCTTAAATGTTTCAACTTTGACAAGCTTGGGTGTTGTTGGAGAACATGTGTCATATCAACCTCTCTACTTCTTATTTTCATTTACAATTTCATGTTTGTTAACAACAACAAAAAGCCAAGAATGATTAATTAGGTAAAGTAAATCTAAGCTTCAGATTTAAAAGATGTAGGATATAGAACATTTAGGACATTGAAAAAAAAATGATTGACGTGCCACATAGGTATTAAATGCAGAAAAGGAACCATATTGCATAGAATTTAATTTACATATTTTTTTAATCAAACAACAGTTTGTTTCCTGTAGTCAAAGGATGAGGTAACCCTGGCCTATATAATATTTACAAAATTATAATACAAAACCCCACAGAGCTCTGAAAAATGATGTCTGGTTTACAGATAGCTCTGTTAAGTTAGCCACACAGCTACCGGTACTGTTGCGAGGTGTGGACAGGGGGCTTCAGACCACCTAGATATTGAACATGTTAGACCCGAGCTCTCGATGTGGAACTTGTCATTGTTTGGTGATAGGGAGTATTGTTAGACTGTAGCCAAGAGATTAGTAGCGGGGAAGAGGGCTGTGTGAGACAGAGCTCGTTAGCCCGACAGCACTAGCTCCAATCATCCCTGGTGTACAAGGATGACAGAACACCTGCTCGGCTTGCTCATCCCCGGTGTCAGCGATGCAACTTTCCCATTTAAAAACAAAACATTCAGGGCCTGGACTCATTCACTCTCTCCTGTCAGAAAAAACCTATCCCACACAGCGCCTCTACTGGCCTGGAGCACTTCTGTTGAACAGGCTGGATTTGCAGTGCGGTCTATTTGCAGTTGTTTTTAGATATATATATTTTATATGTGAGTTGTTTTTTTTTTTTACTTTGTATCGTTTTTATATTTGCAATTCATTTGTTTTATTTGCAGTGCCTTTCAGCAGTTGCACTTGTTTTGGACGTTTGCATTTGCTTCGGAATTTGCAGCATTTCTGCAATTCATTTTGCTGCACATTTTTAGTCGGTGTCAGTCAAACTGTTTGGGTCAGCCCACCAGCAATGGAGCCCAGATGTACCCTTTTTTAGTTTACCACCCCTCAATTACAGACCACCACATCAGGAGTTCACCTTTCACCACAGCAGTATGTGTTCTACAGGCTGAGGAGGAGGAGGCTTACATACACAGGGTGGGGTGGCTACATAAAGACATCACACTGTATAATTATGTAGCCTCCTTCCTCCCAAACAGAACACAGAGCCTCTCTTTACCAGACTGTCCTCCTATATTAAAGCCTGTACAAAACAGAGTGGGCCTCTGTGTGTGTGTGTGTGTGTGTGTGTGTGTGTGTTTCTGGGTTTGTGTGTGTGTGCAGACAAGACTGCACTGTCTACATTGACCAAATGCCCACTTTGAAGCAGCAGGAGGGGTTTTTCCCTTGTGATAGGAACCATGAATTAGCCAATAGACAGACAGGCGGTTGTCTTGTATTTAAAGTTTCCCATGTCCAGTTGAATGCTATTTTTCTTTTCTCTCAGGCCAGCAATACATAATGACTTTTCCAGGATTTTGACAGCTGAAGCTCTGAAAGAAGGAAAATACACAAAAGAACCGGACATAAATTCACATAATATTTTTCTACTATGGCTGCCATTGAACAACCTTAAAACAAACCTTGGAGGATGTTCTTTTTGTTGTAATCTACCTTTAACGTGAACACTATAGATAACAATGTACAGCAGTCTCTATCTCTCAGACACTTAACTTTTATAAATCATTCATTTATAGGAACTTAAGCCACAACCTCAAAGCAAAATGCAGTTCATAACTTAAGGGACGCCATTAAAGTTTTACCAGCTGTACGGTCTTACTCTTCCTGTCCACACTCTGCATAATGCATGTCCATGCTGAAAGAGAAATGATTCCCTTGTTGCTCCTTTAAGGTCCCTCCCTTATTCCTATAACATTTTTTTTGTGGAATTTGCCTCAACTGATTTGAGGAAGAGCAGAGAGGGTGTGTTGTTTAGTTTGTTGTTTTTTTGCTTCACCGTTTTTCCTCCCAGGAAGATCAAAGTGATGCCTCTGTAGCTGACAGAGATGGTTGCAAAATGTCCGTGTCAGATGGCTTATAATAGTGTGGAAAATTGTGCTAGTCTTATAGTAATGGTTTCCAATCTCCCTGTCCTTTCTCTCTATTGTTCTCTGTGTGCAGCTGGCCTGCTGTTGCGGCACAGCGGCATGCTCGTGCTGCTGCAACTGCTGCCCCAAGATCAAGCAGTCCACCGGGACACGAATCATGTACGCCCTCTACTTCCTGCTGGTCACCATCGTCTGTGTCATCATGATGTCCCCCACTGTGGAGGAACAGTTTCAAATCCATGTGAGTACGGAAGTCACACACAGCTATCACTCTTGTTTTGTAACAGCCTGACTTATGAGTATATTTAATTGCAGAGATTGAGTTGCACAGCTAAATGTAAGAAAGAAGAAGATGAGGTGGAGTGAACGGCACAGAACAAACATGAACGCTCTCATCTGAGCTCTATAAGAGCCTCATTGAATGGATACTGAGTGACTCTGTTCTGAGACTCTCAGGACTTAAAGTGATTCCATAGTGTAGTGATGAGAGACAAATGATGAATAAGGATGAGAAGATCTAATCAGGTTTATTCAGAATTGGTTATATTAGATGACGTTTCCCATGTTATTTAAAAACTATGACATTACTGTTCAAAAACAAGAAAACACTCAAATCTGGCAGGAAACAAATTTCACCAATTATTTCTACTGATTTCCGAGGATTTGGAATGGCAAGTATTCAGCAAAAAAAACAACCATAAACAGCCAACTTTTCATCCGAATTTAGCTTTTTTATTTATTCTTTTCTTTATTCTTTATTTTGAACGATTAAAAAATAGATGAAAATGAATAAACAAATGAAAAAAAATAAAAATCTGTATAAAATAAAAAAAATAAAAAGCCAATTTCAATATAATACACATTTGACTCGTTCCCTATCCCTATCCCTGTTCCTATTTCTAGGGGAGAGGGAACACACAGGTTTTCTGGACTGAGTGAGCTAAATGTTCAAAATCAGCTGCTTTCTGGTAATGAATACAAAAAGGCACAATTAATACCTGCATTATCAAGTATTAGCAAAAGATATTCCCTTAGTGTCATTAGACAGTAGAGTGCTATGATAGGAACACACTGTGACCTGAAGCAGAGCTGAAAATAGAGTGATAGAGAGGTAAAGGTCACACCATCACTAAACTTGTGTTTTAAACCTTGGTGTTGTCTTGGCTGGTGTGCCAACATGTTTTTTTCTCTTTCCGCTATAAACAGAACAAACACTGTGTGAGATACAAGTATTTCCTTTTCAATTCCAAAAGGTAATAGTAAAGATTTATAACTTTGCTACAGGCAACTCACTTCTTTACCTGGAGATCTCATGTGTATGTTCACAGCAGTAAGGCCACAGTCTAGGAGGCAGGAGTTCAGGCTGCTAGCTTTTTTGTTTTTAACCACCCACCTTGCCTCTGAGGCTGGGAGAGGATACACAGGAGGCTTGCTGCTCTCTCTCTCTCTCTCTCTCTTGATCTTTACAGCTTTCATGTGTTTTCCCCTCCGTGTTACCTCTTTGATGCGTCATACTGCTGGTTTGTTATCAGACTGATTTTCTCTGGTTGTTTCTGAGTAAATTCAACTCAAATTGGAGTTTTCTGTGGATGCTGTTATCCTGATCGTCTAGGTGAGTCTGACTGCAAACACAGGTGTCAGCATGTGGCACAAGGTGTCAGAGAGGATGTCCCGACACATCCCCTTCACATCCTTTTTTCTTTGCTAGTTTTGACAGCTGCATATCTGTGCTTTAGAAGTGATGCTGCTGTTATTGGGTACATTTTACATACACTGTGCAGTAGTTACAGTAGAAGACAACTGAGAGGGCTATTTGAAAACAGGTCATTTTCCTTCCCTGTTCCTCTGTCAGTCTTTTAACTGTAAAAGGCTCCCTACCATGTGTCTCCTTGTAAGAAGAGAATCCTGTAAAAGGCTCTTCCTAGGGCGAAATGGCCTCTGATAGCCTCATGAAAAACCTGCTGAGTTACAGACACATACACACTTCTAAAAGAACACAGTCAGTCGCACACTGAGCGCAGCGGGAAGTCCCAGCTAAAGGAGAAGCCATTGTGCATCCGAGAGTGCTGTTCTTTTCTTGAGAGATTTACAGCTGTCTGAAACTGCCGGCCCCTTCTCCTCTTAATCGTGACACTATGGACATGCTAATATGCCCCTCAACATGAGACAAAAGCTCCAAAACGGGCTTTTTACTCGATGTTGTGACGTGTCTCTGGACTGTGCTGCACACTGAGGTGATGACATCTCAATCCTCTGGTGTCTCAGCCGTGTGCTTAACGCCAACAACCTAAATGCAATAACAGGCAAATCCAACACAAGCCTTTTTTTAATCTGAGAGAAAAGTTCTTTAGTTTACTTTAAAAAGGCAGCCCTTGTATTTGACTTTAATTCATATCCCTACAGGCTGCAAAAGACAGTAAATATTTAACTTCCATTCTGCGATTATTGTTTCAGAGACCGCATCGTTTGTTGGCAATGTGCCCCCGAAGCACTTGAGTTTCCTTTTGGAGGCAGCAACAAAGTCCAGATCAACTTTACTGACTAAGACTTTTTTTTCTTCTTTTTTTCAGCTCTCTGTTGGACACACAACTTAATTTCTAGAAATGTATTTTTAGTATGGATGTCCCACTCTTTTTCTGGCTCTTTCTGCTCCTCCCAATCCCTGTGACTTGCTTACAAGAGGCGGTTAATTTATTCATCTGTGTCTTTTGTTTGTGTACACTGACAGTTGGTTGTAAGGCCCCTCTAACAGCCTGTAGAGAACGGGGAATGAAAAAAAGGTTTCATGGAGAGAAAGAGGGCTCGTTGTTGCTGCCTGTTCTCTCTTTCTGCTGCTTTAGAGGCGTGACAATCAAAATAGCAGCTATTGAGCCTTTTCTCTGAGGCCGCACTCCAGACAAACATTAGAAGAGCAGTGGAGTTTTTTTTTCTCTCAACCGTCATAATGATCTAGTGAAAGTTTGGGTTTGTGATTTTGTCCTTCAGATCCCCCTCTACAAAGAGTTGTGTGAGAAGCTGAATCCAGTAGATAAATGCAAAACTCTGGTTGGCTACACTGCTGTCTACAAGGTGTGCTTTGGCATGTCCTGCTTCTTCTTATTCTTCAGTTTCTTCACATTACGAGTCAACAGCAGCAATGGCTGCAGGGCGGCTGTGCATAATGGGTAAGATTATTATGTTTCTCTTTCTTCCCTCACCTTGAACCTGCCAGTCATCAAACAATACAGCAGCAATACATTTTGTACAAAATAATGAAGTGCCACAAGCAGGCAGATTGTCAGTAGTGCTGGCATTGGGTTGGTCACTTCAGAATAATCCAGTAAAGTCAAATAATAATGTCAGTAAAAATGAAGCATCTCTTTGATGGACCTTACCCAACGTGTCCAGACCATATCCAGTCTGTATGTGTTTCTAAGTGCTCTTTGTTTCAAATCATTTCAAATAGTTTTCATTGACACAAACTGCTTGACTTTTACTTAATGTGACGTTATCGCTGTCTGTTTATTTACAGTTTCTGGTTGCTGAAGTTTATTGCTCTGGCAGCGTGCTGCGTTGGAGCCTTCTTCATCCCACAAGAGGAAATCTTTCTGGAAGGTGAAGACTGAACACCCATCAATACAGCTAGTTCTCTATTTTATTTTGATTTATTTTTATCATTGGCCATTAATCCATCCACCTCAATTTGGGATGTGAAAAATAATTATTAGAAGAGAAAAAAAAGTAGTAAGTTATTGCAAGTGTATTGAATCATCAATTAGAAGTGTCTAAGAAAAACAGCAGCCTTTAACACAAGCCACCTTTTCATGGTTTCAATCAAATCTTATTGCATGAAAGTGCAATATTTTTCAATAAATCGGAGACATCTCATGTTTAGTCGTCTCCACACTGAAACAAATTGTCTCTGCCTCTGGTCCCTGCCACAGTGTGGCGCTATGTAGGAACAGCCTGCGCCTCCATCTTCCTGCTGATCCAGCTCATGACCCTGGTGGAGTTTGCCCACAGATGGAACACTAACTGGTGAGTGCAGCATGTCTTCTCTCTGCCTCTGATGCTCAGTTTAGTCAGGAGCACTCTTGTCATAAGTTCACAGTTTTGGCGTTGAAGGCTTTGCTCAAAGAATGCTCCCTGAGTTTGCTGAGCAGCATGCCACAGGTTTCCAGGGAGCGTAGTGCTAAACCCCTTCACAAGGGTGAACCAAAGGCTTGAGACAGAAAGGAGGCGGCTGGGGTGGTGGAGGCAAAGCTTTGCCAGCAGCTGCAGTGTGAGCAACATTTGTGGAGCAGAGATCAGTGAGAGAGAAGTTGTGTTTAAATGGACCGCCTTCATGTGAAAATGAGCTGTGATTGGTGTGGTTCTGTTTCCTGCATGAATTAACGCAAAGCTTTGTTACATCTAAACTAACAATGCATGCCTGCACTGTTAGTAGGAGCAGAGCAGAGGCTTGAACAGATACTCCTGTAGGGAGAACTGTATGCAAACGTTTAGAAACAAACAATGAGCCTTTTAGCTTTGTGTTTTTATGGGTGGTGGGGGGAATTGGCAGCAGGCCGACCCTGTGTAGATTCACAGAATGCACATTGTCTTCCTTTCAAACAGACACACATACCAAAGTAGATTGTTTGACATTGTTTGGATATCGTTGAGATTTTCAGTAAAACCTTCTAAGCCAATTACAACTGATATTTAAAGCGCTTAAGCAACCATTAACCTGTCTTCTTGTTTCCTGAGGATGCTGTAATAATTCACAAAATATAACTTTCTCTTTCTTTGAATTTTTCTTTAGGACAGTATTTCCTGAGTCCGTTTTCTTTGCTTTCCCCCAGTTCACTTGATCTTTTTTACTTATTTCATTTCCTTTACCCTTGTTCATATTGTTTTTTTATTTTCTGCTTTTGTTTTCTCTCTCTTCTCTTTCTGTCTGCAGGAGCTCAGGAGTGAAGTACAGTCGCTTTTGGTACGCAGCTTTGGCCTTTGTGACGCTGACACTGTTCACCTTAGCAGTAGGAGCCGTAGTCTTCATGGGTGTGTACTACACCCACCCTGAGGCATGTCTACTCAACAAGATCTTCCTGGGCATCAACGGCAGCCTGTGTTTCATCGTCTCTATGTTGGCCATTTCCCCCTGCATACAGAAACGTGAGGACCTGTGGCCACAAGCACATCATCTCATTTGACTTTTAAATGCAGTCAAAGCATTTGCATTAAGGTTGCTTTTACAGAGAGTGTGTTGCCTTAAGAGAAACCCGTAAATTGGCAAAACATTATAGACCTCAACCATAGAAAAAAGATATAAAGTAACGATAAGTTCAACTTTATGATAGAATACTTACAGCTATCTCATTCAGTCAAATAATCAAATTAATTCCTGTTATTACGTCTGTGTTCCGGCAGTGCAGCCCACATCAGGCCTGCTGCAGCCAGGAGTCATCAGTGTGTACGTCATGTACCTCACCTTCTCTGCCTTCTCCAGCAAACCAAAAGAAAGTGAGTATGAACCAAAAAAAACCACAGTCAGGGATCAGCTTGAATCAGCAGTTACCTTACGTATGATGAGTCATGGGTTAGGCTTACTAATGCTGCAGCAAAAACCTTTTCAGTCACACTACTTTGGATGATATTCACAAAGCTGCAGTGACACAGGTTCAGTCATGGGCAAGGGACAATAACCAAATAGAAATACTTATTGTGTTTTAAAATTTTCAAAGGTTTTGTCGCATCAGAACATAACTAGAAGGACACTGGCACTGATTGGTAGTTATTACAGGAGACGTGTTTTTTGCTTAAACAGAAAAACTAACTGATGATAAGACACATTAAGTGTTTAGGAAATATTAGTATATATTAATATGTAGTATTGTCATATTATTGTAAAGTTACTGTTGCAGATAAATATAGGCTGCTTTTATCAATTCATTTCCTGTTTTAGTTTTTTTTTCTTTTAGATAATTTACATAGAAAATGAAGCAAATGAATACAGATTCAAAGTGTCTTTATGTGATAACATCAGATAAAGAATACACTTTTTTATCTGACAGGTAAACTGTCGTGATGATTTCCTACTGAAACAGGATCGAACCAATCACAAGATTGGGACATAAACATTGAGATGAATTCTATTGAATTGTTAGCTTCAACAAAGACTTTTAATTGGTCGGAAATGAGTAAACACCGCTAAGTGCAGGATAAGTCATCAGACATTTGAAACTTTTTACAGGAAGAGAAAATCCTGTTATTATGATGTTAAAATACTCAGACAATGCTTTATTGAAATATATATTAATAGATAATAGCATTTAAATGAACTTTGAACACAGAAATGCTGGATCCAGGAAAATATATTTTTTATTTCATGGGGACTTTATGAGCTCTATGATAAATATTTAAAAATTGTATTTTCCCGTTTCAGTTCTTAAAACTAAAAACCTTAAAGCCTCAGTTTCTACAGTTTTTAAAAAAAATAAAATACATGACATACTTTTGTAAATAATACTTTAAACTTGTAATATAAACATGTGCCTTCATTAAAAACACTCAAGTTACTACTTTCAGCTTTTGTTCTTGTCATGTTGGTCTATCTCCCTTTCCCTTCCCTCATTCTCTCACCACTGCTTACACTGTGCCAAAATCCACACACTCCCACTACATCTTTAACACTGTCACTCACTACTTACAATACTCCCTCCAATTGTTGTATCACCTCATCCATCTCTGTCTTCACATCATTTCTTTCTAGTGGTGAAGATAAATGATGTGAACACAACAGTGTGTGTTTTTCCCTTCAACTCTGGGCTGGAGAGCGACAAGAAGATTGTCACCGCTCTGGGAACCGTTATCCTATTTGGCTGTATTCTTTACTCTTGGTAAGACACACACACACACACACACACACACACACACACACACACACACACACACACACACACACACACACACACACGTACCTTTTGCTTTTATCTCAAGGTCTAGAAACGGTCAAACCAAGTTTCCCTAAAACATAATCTAATCCCATTAACAGCAAGTCAGTTATAAACAAAATGCAATAAGAGTAATATATTGTATGCCAGGCTGTAGCAACAGGGACAGAGTTGTTTGATTGGCTGTGACTCAGGAAAGACAGTCGGGATTGGCTGTGGCTAAGCTGAGGGTGTGAGAGACGAGAAATGTGGCTTTTTTAACATTTGTTCACATGTGTTTTCAATCAAGTGGAGGCATCGTGTCTTTTGTGGTCATTTCTCTAAGGAGAGGGAATAAAACTGTGCAGCCGTTTGAAACTGCCAATTATTGGAAAAATATACAGTGACTGAATTATAGCCTTTCTCTCCCTTTATATCTCTTTTTTTCCACCTTCCTTCTAGCCTGACATCCACCACCAGGCGAAGCTCTGCAGCACTCAGAGTGTGCAGGAACAGTGAGCCAGAAACTGAGGTAAATGTAATGTGGAAACCCCACTGAACAGCCCTTATTTGTATCCATCATTATCAAATGATACAGATTAAACCCAAAAGACATATTGTGGGTGTCTATTTCCTAGTAACCTGTATGTTTTTCTTTCTCCTGCAGAGAGCTCGCTGCTGTTTCTGTTTTGGAGATGACACAGGTGAGGAAAGTTTCCCAACCCCCCACACATATTCATTCTCCTCCCCTCCACATATCTACCCTGCTCAGTTTGTTCGCAAATGTCCCCAGTCGCACACAGAGGGAATACACTCATTAATATTCCTCAGCCAAGCTGAGGATGGTGAGAAAGTATTGGTCAGCAAACACAGATGATGTCACTGTTACTAGGAGGTTAGTAAGACACAGTGAAGCAGGACCAGCAGCAAAGTAGAATTGTTAGGAGGCAGACACTGCCCCCTGCAGGACAGAAAAAAAAATATCACCTCAAGTACACGTCTTCTATTTTGAAGTTATAAAATGTTTTATTTTTGAATGACATCAGACTTTCTCACAAGTTGTTGTTTACAGTATTTTCTGATATGAAAATGGTCACTCACCACATCCTCTCTGCATCATTAATTGTGCGTTTTCAGATGACTATGATGAGGAGAGAACTGGCTCCGGCCAGAACGTGGTGTATGATGAGAAAGAGGCAACCATCTACAGCTACTCCTACTTCCATTTTGTCTTCTTCCTTGGATCGCTCTACGTCATGATGACCATCACCAACTGGTTTAAGTGAGTGGAACTCAGCTTGATGCACTCCCCTGTGCTTTAGTGTTTGGTCGTAATTTGGTATGCTTATTATGAACATGCATCCAGTTACTGTGGCCTCTCAGACTAAGATAATACATCAAACACAGTGAGGGATATAATATGGTCTTGCTTCATTTCTTGGGCTGTATATACAAAATATAGAAGTTAAAGTAGCTCCTAGTCAAACTGGCACAGAATAACAAGCCCCCAAGACTTACCAGTTTGTGGTCTGTGTGTTTGAGAATCAATTTTTCCCAGTATTATATTATCACCAGCTTGAAAAAAAAAAAGCTTATTCCATAGCCAAACATACAGAAGTTCATAACGGATACCTCTGCAGAAGAGGGGATGAGTTGTACGGCACTCTGTTAAAAAATATGAAGTATCAATATGCAGATGTGTCTAAATGTGTTTCTTTGTAACCGAATAATTAAACTGATGAGAAATCAAATCTACTGCTCCTTTAACTGATGAACATCTTTCAAAGCACAGGTATAATATTATTGGCTACTTAGGGTTTTATGACACAACATTTTACATAGGCCTGGTGTGGCTTTATATGACTTTTAATGGGCCATCATTAAAGCCACCATCAACTTGTGTACTTTAGTTACCAATACAACTTAAAATGCGAGATGGGAAAAAGCCTGTCTTTATTCTTATTCCTGTCATTCATGTCAGTCATGTAAAAAGCGTAACCACCCTTGTGTCAGACCCACAGGAAGTTACGAGCCCATAACTCTGCACTTCATCAAAGCAATTAAGAAGTGTTTTGGCATATTTCATTATTTGATTAGTTTTTACAGAACACATATTTATGTACTTGGCTTTGCTCACTGTCGTTGACCTCATTGGGTTGTTTCCTACCAACTAGTTTCAGAGACAAACCCTAATCTATCAGCCCAGAGCTGGATGTGTGAGTTCTCTTTGCAAATAGGCTCGCTGCCTCAACCTGTGTCATGCTCACAGCTAGTTTCTGCAGCCTTCAAGCGACTCAATAGTTAGTACAGGTTTCATTGAGTAAGTAAAGGTTAAACATTTGCCTTCTGTGTGCTTCTGTTACAGTTATAAAAACCATGATATCGAGAAGTTTTTGGATGGTAGCTGGGATGTTTACTGGCTCAAGATGGCCTGCTGCTGGGTCTGTCTGATCATCTACATGATGACCCTCATCGCGCCTATGATCTGCCCAAAGCGCTTTGAGGCCTAGGACACTCATGACTTCACTTGAGTCAGGCCGCTCTGATTCTTGAGATGTTACCACCAGGCAGAAGCTCGCACGCTGAGCCAAGGGACCACCACAAACCCCCCCCTTTACGGTGAAACTCAACCCGAGCCTTCCCTCAGCGTTTTGAAATGGAGGATTATCTGTTGCCTTTTGTTTTATAAGCATTTTTTTCTAACTTTGATTTACAATGTAAGCTTTTAATACCTTGATGGCAATTTGTTGTATTTTACTACCACTACTCGTTGAGCTCTGTAACACTCGCAGGTTTGGAATCATATGAAGCACCGCAGAGTTGAGTTCCTTTATTAAAACATGTGAAGCGTCCGGCACCCGCATTTTGAAGTACCTTTCGTGTGTATGTCAGTGTTTATTTGTTTTCTTTGTTTATTACTTTTACTCTCAGCCAGACATGTCACTTCATTTCTGAACACTTGGACCATAAAGATAGAGCAGTTTGGAACAAATGTATTTCAGTTCAATATATTGCCAGACAAATTGTATTTATTAAAGTGTTTCTTAAGTCCTCATAAATCAAGGTTGAATGAGATTTGTTCCCCACTTTGTTTGAAAAACCTCATCTCTCAGGCTCAGATGTAAGCTGTACTGTATATGTTTATGCTTTGTTATGTTGCGCCCTTTTGTAGACGTTTTCTATGCAACAGAACAAGCTCTTTTCAATATTATATTATATTCAGAGTTGTGCAGTTTCCTGTTAGACCTCAATGATTTGGTGTCCCAAGTTTTATTGTCAGGGCTCCCTTTGAGCAAGATGTTTTCTGAGAAAAATCCATGTGTTCAACATTTCCAGTCATAACGGGCAGTGCTCTTTAAGTGAATCTGCCTTATGTAAAAGTGACGTTTGTGAAGCGTTGACAAAGATTGGGATCGTTTGCCAAAGGTAGATGTCAGAAAATAAAATACTATAGTATCAGATTGTTTAGTCAGTAAACTATCAACATTATGTATTTGCATGCACACACAGACTCTTCAATCAGCTGTTTTCTGTACAGTTCTGGAGGCTTTTTGCCTTGTTTTTGTTACATGTTATCTCTCAACGGTGGTCAGAATAAGGTAGCATGAGTGTGTTTATAGTAAGTTATTCAACACTGGATGTTGAGTTCACTGCCGAATAAAACTCACTCGAAGACCTTCACCTGTTTGTTAGATGTGTAACATTTTAGTGTTGTGCAAATGCAAACGTTGCACATCTGCAACTGCAAGTCGTTTGTTTTCATCCATCATTAATTAAGATGTTCTTGTCTGATGATAATGCTAACATGTTTTATAATAGCTTCATGTACATTCTGGCTTTAGTCCTGTGATCAGTGGAGAGGTTGTCCTACTTCTGCAGATTTTGTTTTATTTGACTTAAAATGTGGTCATAATTCTGCATTTGAACTATTTGTGAGGAAGCAGAAGTTAAATGGTGCTCTGTAGCTTCGATACCAAGCTATGAAAAACAATCCCAAAATCAGATGGCAGGGACTTCCTGTGAGGCTGTGTGACACCATACCATGCTGCAACTCTTTTCCACCGTGACGTTTGTTTTTAAGAACAGAGTTGTGGGTGCCATGATGTTTACAGTGTTCACACTCTGTCAATAAAACATCCACTGAACGCCACGTGCTGTCTTTATTTGCTGATGTTGTTTTACTTCAGACAGATAAAAAAACATGTAAGGATTTCATGTGCAAAAAAAGAGAGAAACTGTTTTTGCAAAATGCTTTTAATTTGACTGTATCTACTATTGTATGCTAAACAACTCTCTCAAACCTTAATAGTACTCAGTATATAGTTGATAAAAAAAAATTGCAGGTATTATTCCATAGCTATCACAGAACCTGCTGCTGATTGGTACAGGAATATATGAAAGTAAAAGTATAAAATGCCCAAAGTTATGTTCTTTTAAGATCCTCTCACTCGAATGACAGTTAAAATACCATCACTAACGACTTTCCTTTATGCTCCCTCTCACATTCATCTTTCTGTCCTCTTCCTCTTTGTTCTCAGCTTTTCTCCCCCACATTTTTGATAGATCTCTCTCCTCTTCTTCACTCTGTGTTTTGGGCGCTGAGATCTTCATAGTCAAAAGGAATAGTGTCTGTAGAAGAAAAAATTAAAAACTCATGAGCTTACTTAATTGTGTATGATGAGAGAGGCAGCCACAGTGACAGTCACGCTCATCCTGCAGACTCACCGTTGCATCTGTACTTCAGATTGGACCAGATTATATTCTCCTGTGAGAAGCAGAACACACCCAGTCTCCCTCCTCTCATACTGGTGTCAATAATCGCCCCTGTGTCGGCCACCAGGTCTGAGCCCTCAAAGAAGCGAGCCCTGAATAACGGGGGGGGGGGGGGGTGAATAAGTCTCACAGTTCACACAGTATGAATGTGTTTCTTACTTTTAGTGTGGGTGCGTGTCTGTTTGTACCTGATATATCCGACCTGTGGTCTGTGCTGGAGGAACCAGCGGTAGGATACCTTGTCCTTCCAGCCCACATTCCTCGGGTCCCTCCACAGGAGACGGACCTGGTCTTGGGTGTCTCCTGTGTGCCAGAGGGAGTTCCTCAGATATTCTCCGGGACCCGTCTTAGACTTCACAGCCTGGTGATGAAGAGACAGATAGCACAAGAGACCAGGACTGATAACACATTACAAAAGTGTTCATGGGTGTAGCGAATTAATTAACATGCTCAAGGGCACCTCAGCAGTGCTCAGCAAGTGAACTGGCACCTCTCTGCACCAGGACACCTAAGTCCCTACGGACCCCCAAACAAACAACAACAAACCGACAAATACTTTTAGCAGTGAACTCAAAGGCTTGTATGCAGGGTGGGGCTTGTAAGGTTTTAATTTCGCCTCTTAGTCCAAAATGAAAGATTTCAGGATTTGGACTTAGTGGCCTGAATATATTAAAACTATAAGCTCAGACTTTATTTGACTTTGTACAATGAAAGAGAGTAAAATGTGATTTTTTTTTTATGTTCTCGCATCTAATAACTCACCTAGACATACATTTATTTTTCATATTCATGTTGTTTCTTTTCTCTCGCCTCCATCTTTTGTTGCATCTTAGGCTAAAGCGTTCCATATTGATTTGGAAAAGAATCAAGCTGATGTTTCTAATAAATGGATGTCAGATGGACTGCAAGTTCCATTTAAAAGTTGAGTTTTCTTTTTGATTTTAATTGAATTGCAGTTATACTGATACTGTCAAATTAAGAGTATGATGAACGTAAAACAAGGCCTTTCTGAATAGAAAGGAAGAGGTCTACATATATAAGAAGGTGTTTTTGAATCCAAACACTGTTTCTGATGGTCAGTCAAAGACCTTGCATGTGAGCAGACCGCCGTTTGTGTATAGGTGTGTGAATGGGTGATGAAGCAACAAATTATCAGATGCTTTGGTAAAGCCGCTGAAGAAACGCAGCTATTAACCAACATTTTACCTTAAGCTGTATTCCTGGATCAGCCACTGCTCTGAAGGGCGCCGCCTGCCAGTAAGTCTGTTCCGTCTGTTTCCACATCACCACGTAGAAGGACGAGGAGTCCTGGTAGCCGAAGATGAAGCCAGCGTAGTCATCATCAGTCACTGTGTTTACATGGAAGGTCCCCTCAAAGTCAACTCCACTGAACGCTGTGTAACCTTCGAATGTGGAGAGGAAACACAACATTATCATAAAGAATATGAGGAATATTTCATTGTCCTCGATAAGACAGTGTGAAGGATTTCTTACCTACTGCGAGGCCGGGATCAGAGTTCATGGTCTGAACTATCTCCATGCCCTGTAAGGACGATAAAAGAGAAGCTTTACTTGACTTTTTATTTGAGATACAACCAAATTATCTTGATTTTATCTTTAGAAGAACAAAATGGTGATGAAATGAAAAAGCAGTTCAGCATTACACTAACTTTGTACAGATACTGTCGTGGGAAAATGTTTGAGCTTTACACAAACAAAAAATAAAAACGTGACAGATTTAAATGGGAATCACTTTTTTTTTACCTGATTGAGGACCACCCAGTTGGGGTCAATCTGAGAGTCCCCCTCTGGATCCAGCACCACGGTCTGATAGGCTCTGAAGTCCGTCAGGGTGACCTCGGCGTTCTCTGGGCAGTGGTCGATTATGTCGATGACGTCGTCTTTGTCAAAGTCTCCTTCGCATGCGTCTCCGACGTTGTTATCTAAAATATAAGGATGTAGTTTAGGGAGAAGGGACGCACTGAACACACAGAGAGCTCACACACTGTAGATATGCATGTAAAGACACAGGCACAGATAGAAAGGTATACTGACTATCTGAGTCCTTCTGGTCTGGGTTTGGAACTAATCTGCAGTTATCATTTTCATCCAGTATGCCATCATTATCGTCATCATCGTCACAGTCATCGCCCTTTCAAGAAATAAGGACACTTTTGTAGCATCCTTAAGCAAGATACTTAAAAATAAGTTAGTTAAATGACTAAGAATGAACGTAAAGAGTTTCAAACCATCCCATCTTTGTCCGTGTCCAGCTGAGAGGAGTTGATAACAGTGGGACAGTTGTCCTTTGTGTTCTGGTGGCCGTCACCGTCACTGACAAACAAAGAAATGCAGGTAAAACTAATGTAAGGATATCTTAAAACAAATGACTTTTTAAACGTTTGAAATCAACTGTTAGTGCTGAAGTACTTTTGGCCAAAATAGGAAACAATTAATGATAAAACTTGATCAGTCAGTGTCACCACAGCATTTCATGACAATGGCCGAAATTATATTTACCGACCCCCGGTGACACGTCAGTTTAAATTTGTTGTAGAAAGTGACTCTGCATCAGAATCATAAAGCTCTAAAAATGTTGATTTTATCTGCTTCACAATCTACTCAGTGGTTACACTGAAAAGGTTACGTCTATATTGTGCAGGTCCGAAGTATGTTCCCCTGAAATTCTGTGAGTCAATCCCAAAAGTGTGAGTGACATCGATTTCAACGAAGGTTAACCAATAGTTTTTAAGAAGCATCAAGTCTGTTCATTTCATCTAGTTAAAGGAATTGTTGTTGAATATGCACTTTTTACCATTGGCTGGTGGTGATAGGTTACATTCTTATTTTCACTAACTGTTGGTCAGAGGTCTCTTTAGCTGTATTTCCACCGAAAGTATCCCAGACTTCTCATCACAGGAAGAACTTCTCTAAAATGTAAAAGGTACTTTTTTTTCTCTTTTTGCCCTTTCAATTGTCCTTCTGGTTGAAGCATAGGGCAGCCTTCTAAGCGTGTCGGGGAAGTGGCCGGGGATACCATATGTTTTCTTGATTTTAACTGGCCATCAGCCCAATTAAAGGTAGGGTCATAGGTCATATTTACCTACTTCAAACCCAATGAAAAACCTTTAGGTACCAAAATTACAAACACATACCTTTATTCTAAATGACTGGCTACAAGATGCATTTCTCCAACAATAGTTTGTATCCTTGAAGCATACCAGACCTTTCACATTTTTTTAACTTTTCACATTTTTGAACAGCCATAAATTCATACCACATGTCATGACAGTGGGCCTACCTGTCTATGTTGTCGTCACAGGTATCTCCTATGAGATCATCATCTGAGTCAGACTGCAGAAAGAAGAAAAAAACAGTCAGACTTCAGACAAATTAATCTCTTTTTTTGTTGCTGTTTGATTTGTTACCTGGTTAGGATTAACCATATCAGGACAGCTGTCACAGGCGTCTCCCACCCCATCCTTGTCTCTGTCCTTCTGGTCCGGGTTGGGAACTCGCTGGCAGTTATCAAGAATATTCTTCAAACCTGAGAACAAAAACACCTCAGAGTTTTAATTTGTTGTGTCATGAGGAAAAGCCCTGACAGGAGACACAAAAACAGAATGCAGTACACACACAGCGGCTGTCAAATGCATCAGCAGATGGCAGTGTTTGTTGAAGGCAAAGGTGAAATAGTTTCCAGTGGCCTCCAACGCCTGGCGGAGGCTTACCGTGGAAAAAATCTTTTAGAGTGGAGACAGACATGACCAAGCACTCAGCAATCCAGTCTTGGAGCTAAAGACATAACCAAACGATCGAGGGGTTGGAGTTCTGCCAGTGTGAGTAAGCAGGGGTCACTGCGCACAGTCTAAACATGCAACCTGCGTAAGCATGTAAAGGTAAACACACGACGTCTACACGTTTAAACGCTGTTTCCAATGGAACAAGTGAGAGCTGCTCTTAAATGGGCAATCAAGTGAGGTATGCGAGAAAAGTTTGTGGGACAACACGTACCATTCCAGCTGGAACATTTGAACATTTAACACTGTTTTCTACTGTGCTTTTTTTCTTCAGCCTTAATAATGCCTGGGTTGTTTTCCTGAAAGCCTGTGATCTAAGTGGTAGAGGATGTGAAATTTGAAACAGACACACAAAAAAAAACCTGGAGAATGTTTTGAACAGATTAAGTGGTGCCCTTCCACATTTTCCACCAGACAGGGTGGTAAAGGTTGTGTTCTTGTCCAGACAGTCTGCGGTTTGGACAACCCTCTCACACACGGAAGTCTTTTAATGTGATTATCAGCCATTAGCTTTCACGATGGGTTACGAGCTTTATTACCTCTTACTAATGCAATAAAAGCCATAAAAGTCCCGTTACTACACCTCTCACCATCCAACCTTTGAAGTCACTTTGACTATTTATAAACCTGCCCGTTGTCGTGAAGAAATCACAGAAAATGTAACTAACACACCCACTTACCATCCCCGTCCATGTCGTCATCACACTCATCTCCCAGCCCATCCCTATCAGTGTCCCTCTGATAGGGGTTATCAAGGGTTATGCAGTTGTCACAGGCATCGCCATGGAGATCTTTATCGCTGTTCTTTTGGTCCACATTAGGGACGAGCCAGCAGTTGTCCTGAGACATAAGAATATACATATTTTATTGAGTAGTACAAGAGCTCAGTGGAAAAATGACAATTCTGTTCATTTCACTTTGGAGACCCCCAACATGTGTGAGCAACCTACATCTACGTTGATAATGCCGTCACTGTCTGCGTCGTCATCGCAGGCATCACCCATCCCATCCCTGTCTGCATCCTCTTGGCCGGAGTTCGGAACAAACACACAATTATCCTGGAAGAAAAAAAGAACAGGAAGGGCATAATGACGTGAATGACTTACACTCCGGCTAATTACATGCAAGAGAGGCTAGTGGACGTAGACATGAGTACCTCCTTACAGTTGTTGTCTCTGCACGCGAGCTTACTGTCTGGATATGCGTCAATATCTGTGTCCTTTCCACAAACATAGCCATTACCTGCCCAACCAACGCCACACTAACTTACACAAACACACACACACACACACACACACACACACACACACACACACACACACACACACACACACACACACACACAAGAAGGAAAAGTCATGATGTAATGATGAAATGTTGAACAGCAGGGCAATAAATTATTGACAATTGGGATTAAGAAGCATAAACTTAAACAAAAATCTAAATCTTACCATGCAGCTAATGCTGCCGTCTCTCTCTACCACACACTCGCCGTTGGCGTCGCAGGGGTTAGGTTGACCATTCGGGCACAGCCTGGTACCTCGGCAGCCGCTAACCTGGTCGCCTGTAAAGTCAGCTCTACAGTCTCCGCAGCGGAAGGAACCCTGGTGAGGACAGTTTTGTGGTAAAGAACCTGGGTATTCTGCTAAAAGGTGCTTCGCTATGAACAAAGTAGTCAAGTGGACATACCATCGTGTTGTGGCAGTGTGAGTTGGCAGTGCAGCCTCCATTGTCCGGTGGGCCCAGACATTCATCGATGTCCTCACACACCTGGACAACAGACAAGACGTCGTTGTAAAACAAAAGATTCATACCCTGTAAAAGATGTTAATCAATCAAAGAGAATGAGCTTTTAGTATACAATGAACTAATTGTTTTCCTGAACCTGTTTGTTTGTCTTGGCATAAGATACTCCCACTCCATTTATCTCTGGTCCGGTGTATCCTAGAGGACATTGACCACAGCGGAAGCCAGGAGCAGTGTTCACACACTTCACACCTGGGAAACACGGGCCAAACTGACACTAAGGACACACAAAGAAATGATGTGATTAACTGCTAACAGGTTCTGCTTGAACATTCAAAAGCATATAATCCATACCTCATCTACATCATCACAGTGCACCCCATCTCCTGTGTATCCATCTGGACAGGGGGCACACTGGTAACCCCCCGAGTCCGTGGGGATGCACATGTTCTGTTTGAAACAGGTCCCAAGCGGGCACTGAGTCAGAGGCTGAGGCTGTATGACAAACTGCTCAGGAGTCGGAGCTGGGCCTGTGTTAGTCGGACTGCCCCCGAGACCTGTGGACACACACACACACACACACACACACACACACACACACACACACACAGGCTCAGATATGTTGAAATGACAATCTGTTGTTTTGCTTACAGGCTGTATTATGAGTCTAAAGTCTTACCACATGGAAGACATTCTGTGATGGTATTCCTCAGAAAATTTGTCTCCTTAATCTGAACCAGAAAAAAAAACAGAATGTCAGACTGTAACGTTTGTTTGTCACGATGTTTGTAAGGTTTCATCAATAGAGGCAAATCAGAATTACATCTATTTAAATACGTCTTTAAGACATGAATAAGACTTGGATGGTTTGAAAAGCTTTAAGAATGTGTCTTGCATTGATCTGTTTCCCCACTGAAAGGATTGTCTCTCTTGTCTCAGCCAGGTCTGAGATGCTGTGCAAGGATTTTGTTCGCCTCGGGCTCTTTGTTACATGCCTTTTCTCAGGACAAATCCTTTTGCTTTCAATGATAATCTGAAATCATCCACCTCTACCTCTCCTCAGGTGAAAATCCTCCAACCCCCCTTTACCCGGCTGTCTGTTGTTGAGGCTACATACAGTAAGAACAACAGAGACTCTGCCTGCACTAACAGTCTGGATTCTTGATGTTCTCTGATTTAATTAAACCAATCTTACCCCGGAGAAAGGAAATTCCAAATGTTTTGAAGCAGCCAACATTCTTCCACTTCTTAAAGTAGATAGCTCTTCAAAATAACCAGAAGCTTCTCCACATTTTCTTCTACGAGAGGTTCTCTGAAATACTTTTTATTAGTTTAATGAAATACTAGCTTGATTCTGGTCAGGCCAATATCATGATATGTTGCAATGTTTATGATGACACTTAAATAACTTTTCCAAATCATATGTGCATCCTTCAGTTGTGTGTCTTACACGTCTCCTCTTTTCCATCAGTAGTTACTCACGAGAGACAAACAGGACCGGGACACTAAATAGGTTACCTGCTGGTTGAGCAGCTGCTTCATCTCAGCTAACATGCTCTTCAGCTCCAGCATGGTGGTCTGGTCCTGTAACACCTGCCCCCCCTGGATACCTGAAGATGACAATCAAATTAACAACAGGTTTTCATTTTTACATGGCTGCATTATGTTTAATGGAGATAACATCAGACAGTCAATGGCTCTCTGTTCCCACCCAGCATCTGCAACGCCTCCCTTGCAGAAGTCTGAGATTGAGTGTGCTCCATGGAGCAGTCTTGCAGAGTGGCCACATTGTCTATGGTGTCCTCTATGACCAGCTTCAGGTCTGTCAGTTCATCCTGACCAAGAAATAAGAGAAATACAAAAATGATCCAAAAGATATCTTTCTATGATCTTTCTATGCGGCATATCTCTTCCTTCAGATGTATAGTTACTCTCTCAACTGTAAACCTCTAACTCACCTGTCCACTCGTCTGCAGGGTCCAGAGAGCCACCTTATTTGAGCCAGGTGGTATTGACCCAAACGCAGCGGGCAGATCGTCCAAAGTGTGGGTCAGTCTGCAGTCAATATAAATGTGGAGGCGAGGCGTGCCGCGCTGCAGGCCGCTTGCATGCAGCATCACGTGGTGATCCCGGCCGTCTGCCAGGGCAGGGTGGTTGAAGCTGGTTGTGCCAAATCGGCCATCAGACTTCTGGTAACGAAGGATCACTAAGGATGGAGAGAAGAGAGGGTGAAAAACAAGAGAGGGAGGGGGTGGATTAGAAAATCAAGAAATAAAATACAGAACGCTTATAGTGTAGTTTGTCAGTACAGTAACTCACCCTTGCTCAGTTTGGCCTGCACGCTCAGTTCCAGGTACTTGGTGTTGTCTTGGGGGTTGATGACACTGAAGAGAGAGGTGGGGGCTTTGTTTTGGAGCCTGAAGGAAGAGAGGAGGAAAGCCTCATCTCGCCCTTTGTTTTTCAGGCTTCCTTGGAGTAAGTCAGGCAGGCAGTCCGGAGACACCAGCAGGTCATAGACTAACACAGGAGAGGAGTGTTAGAAACCTGCGTTACATTGCTGTTGATGTATTTTATGCTGAACTTGTAGGAGATTCAGAAACATTCAGTACACACCCAAGACTTTACATTTGGAAAAGTATTAGCAGTGGGTTTTTTTTTTTCAATGTTAATGGATGGTTTGCGTCTTTATGTCTAATGCTCACAGTGTACAGTGAGTCACCGCTGCTGAGTCAGAGCACTATGCTACTTTATTATGTGTGACAGTGTGTCTGTATGTGTGTGCACATGCATAGATGCGTGTGTATGCCAGTGCACATTCGTGTTTGTATCCTGCTGTGTGTTTTATGGAGTGGTGGATCTGGAGTTGCAGAAAGGAGCAGCAGTAAACTCTTTCCACTGGAACAAAACCCAGCGGCTCACACTGCCTCACATGCACGGACACATTCACACATGTACACAAAAACACTTGCACACAGCCATGAACTGAATTCAGGACTAATGTGAACAGACAGAAAGTGGTATGGAAACGTTTACATGGCAAATAAAGGGTTACACGTGCACTTTCTTAGATGGCAGGTAGTGCTGTTGTTTCTTTACCATCTAAGACTGACCTTATGTAGGTCACACTGTTCTTTGAAAGACGTTTTAACAGCCACAAAGAAATCAACTCCATACTAACCATTGACATAATTACCCTTGTAATTTGCGACTCTCTGCAGATCAGAAATAGTAACACCAGAGGGCAGATCATTAGGCATACATGAATGTAAAAGACAGTTTATGAAGAGTCATTTTATCTCATGCTGATCATAAGCAACACTGTTGTCCAGAAGGTGGCTAATGAAGAGAACTTACCGATGCCTTGAGCTGTGACAGTGAGCACCAGCTGCTGCAACAGCAGAGACAGAGCCACTGCTCTGGCCCACACACCCATCACCAGCGCTTCAGTACAGGATACAACTTGGGGTTGTAGCTGGATTCTTGAAGAAAGAACTGAGTGTCCTTTATACCCACTATGTCACAGATTAGTAATTCGTTTATAAACTTTCCATGGAATAATGGAAAAATCCAGATGTTGAAGCAAAACCTCAGCAGAGGTGAGATGATTTTGTGGCCGTCGCTTTTAAAGCAAAGGGGAGGGTCCTTTACTCAGCTGTTGGGAAAGTGGAACAGTGAAGGGACGATTTTAATAGTTTGTGGGAGTGTCTCTTCACTACCATAGTTCCATCAGTTGATTAGTCGTATATATTTTACCTGTGTGTCGAAGTTGAAGTACTATTGCTGCATGCTAGGAAAAGTTAAAAAAAAACCCTCCCCAAACAAAATGAAAACATGAGGCGTTTATATTATATTTGATACTTTTCAGATTGTGTTACTTCTACTGTATCAGCTTACTGATTTTTCATGTATTTATGACACTATTTTATTGGGAGTCAGCATAAGGTTTTTATTCATTAAGAATGATGTTTACTAAGTTGTGGTAAAAGACCATAAAAATCACTCCAAATCAAAGAGTTCAAAGTCATCCAGCTTTAACAAATACTTGAAAAGGGGTGTGCTTCTGTCTGCAGAGAGGAAAACTCGATTCCAGCTGGCTTTGTTTTGTTCACAAACATCATCAACCTGTCTTAGATGTGAAACTGATCCCCCAATAGCTCATCTCCAGTAAGCCAACGCGACTGTGTGCCAGATGTTTTACAATAAATTCTGTTTCATTTAACTCTTTCTACATACCCCTGCAAACCTTTTCTTAATCCCATCTGTTAAAGAATTTGGGAAAGGAAGGACAAAGAGGTCTAGACTCTGGAAACATTTCATGATAGATGTCTGGAGCTCGTCTTAAAGCTTTCTCTACTTACCTCAAGTGCATTTCAACATCTCGGCTGCTGGCTCAAGCCAAAGAGAAACATTTACCGTCCCTCAGTGCATCAAGTGCGTGCATCCGTCTGTGTTTGGCTCTCTGGTCTCTGACCGAACACCAAGCAGCCCTCAACAGTCTGTCATCAGACTTCATGCTTTAGTTGCTAAAATTTAGACATAAACTGATACACACATGAAATATATGAAAATGTCAACAATGTTTTTGTTTCTAGCATTATAGTAAAATGTATATCACCTGGCAATACTTTTGCTTTCCCCTCGCAATACTCTGTCCTGTCCTTCTGAGCTATATATCTTTTACTGCCAAACTGTTCCCAGCACATCATGGATCAGCTCATTGTGATTTACTTTGAACTGGACATTAAGTTTGCTAATATAGCGTTACAGGTTAATTATTATGTTAATCTGCAGTATGCTGTGTGATTCATCTGTGACCAGATCCTGCAGGACAACCACATGAATGCAGATTTGTTACAAAAACAGAGCATTTAATTATACCAAACTAAGAAAAGGCTATTAGTCTACAGTCAGCGAAAAAAGATGAAGAAAAAAATCTGTTTTCATCTTTTTTTTTTCCCATAACACTCTGTTGTATCTATGTGTTTTTTGGAGTATGTTTGTCTGTCCACAACCTTTACTGTCCTGCTTCTGATGTGGACTTTGGGTGATTATAATGAGGCTTTCTTTTATTTGATCGATATTACATTATTGGCATATGTCTATAGGATTATTATATTTTTTTATGTCATGATGTGAATTCCACAATTCTGGCACATATCTGAGTGTAGATAATAAACAATTGTCTGGAAATAAAAAAAAAGTAGTAGTAGATAAAACATGATGAAGTGTCCTTTAGGGCAGTGGTTCCCAAAGTGGGGGTCGGGACCCCAAGGTGGGTCGCCAGCCACCAAGAGGGGGGTCGCGAGATGCCTTCCATAAAAAATTAAAAGTGCATAAATATATCTTTTTACCATTTTTGTAAATATACAAAAAGTAGTCCAATGTCATATAAGACAGTATCATTAAGTGAAATGAAATGTTTGATTCTTTTAGGCTGTTGTGTTATTTTGTGTTATATAGTTTTTGGATATGTTTATTAGTGTGTGCGTGGCTGTCGCTACGTTATATACCTAACTAACCACCTTAAAGAACAGTGGGGGGTCCCCAGTTTCTGTCACTCTTATTTTGGAGGTCATGACCTGAAAAGTTTGGGAACCCCTGCTTTAGGGTGATCTCTTAGTGGACCAAACATGATTAAGTGTGAAGTATGTATTTCATTATTTTTAGTATTTTGCATTTGTTATGTTCTTGCTGTTGTTAATATTCTTCTGTGTTTGGTTTAGTTTGCTTTGTTGTTGTTTGTCAAAGCACTTTGTAAACCTGTGTTTTTAAAAGGTGCTATATAAATAAAGTTATTATTATAAAGTTATTATTAAGTGCCTTCTAGAGGGCATGTGTGCTTTATAATGTATGGCGACTTTTTGTGCGCTGGTCGCATTGAGCAGGTGTATTATTGTCCTTTCATTATTTTCGCCTCTGGCCCTCAAACATCCTCCGGTGTTATAAACGCAGTAAAGACACATCTCGGAGTGGTCCCTCGGGGTCCGTACGTCACTGATACCTTCTTATCTTCACTATCCTCAAGACTGCAGGTACCACGTGACGTCAGGAGCCCCTTCCATGATTGAAAAACATGGCGGCTGCCATGGAGCTGAGATGCTGGGGAGGAGACTGGGGTTTGCCTTCTGTACACACCGAGTCTCTGATAGTTCTGGTAACGTGTTTGTCATCTTCTACAAAATATACCGTCATCCCACCGAGCTCTACTTTTAGAGCCGAAAGGTTTACTTCCTGGTTTTCTCTCTGTGTCTCTGGTTAGCTTCTATGCTAACTTACCCACTGCATTTTGTTTGTAAACTGCTCGTGTAGGTGATAATATTACCACATTAACTATGTGTTTACCCAGCAGCCACTTTAAAGCTGTGACTGCATTGTCTTTGCTCTATGTGAGGCTGGTCGTCAGCATTAACTTTCCCAGCTAACATAAACGTGGTGCTTCAAGGTCAGCTTCTTGACGCTACTACTTACATTTATATCTGTATATTCATTATATTCTCTTAAATAACTAAGGACGGTGGCCGAGGTGGTAAAAACCATGTCAGAATTTAACAATAACTTGTTTGCTGACTATTTTCCATTCGTTTGTCTCAGTGAAATCATGTTCTATTGCATTTACAACTCTTGCCACAAGGTGACACTTTTGACAATTTTCATACCAAGTAGACATGTATCCACTGTTTACAATATAGGTTTGTAATTATCTAATTTCTAATCATGTATTTTTTAGGGTCTGCAATGGTTTATTCATAGCGTTGGGAAAATACAATACAGATAACAACCTCATTCAATCATCAATTGATTTGTGTCAAACTCTTTTTTTCAGGCATATGCCAAGTTTTCTGGGGCAACAGTCTCAGTTTGTCCTATAGACTGGACATGGAAAACACTAACAGGTGGGCTGCAGCTTCTTATAAACCAGAATGTCCGAACTTTGAAGTCAAAAGCACATGTAGAGAGTTTTAAACCTGGTTGAACGGAAATGACTTAAAAAAGCAAACAATTTAAGGTATAAATGTATAAAGGTTCCCTGTTTAACTTTCTTCATGCTGAGGAACAAAAATGTCAGGCTTTCATACTTTTCCTTTTTTTGAAGTGTAACATCTTCTCCCTGTCATTAAATCTGTAGCGACAGTTCCAGAGTTGCTTTGTGGAGACTCCGCAGTTACAGAACCAACGCAGATTCTTAACTTTCTGAGAAAACAGGTAAGAGTGGATGCAAAGAGTTCTCGCTGTTTTTCCTTCTGGGTATTATGACCCCTAAGCCGTTTAGCACAAAACTGTAATAATGTTAATTTTTTCACTTTTAGAGGTTTAATGCAGACTTTGAGCTGTCTGCCAGACAAGGAGCAGATACCATGGCCTACATCGCTCTGCTTGAAGAGAAGCTGCGACCAGCTGTGGTAACAACATCTCAATTGTGACAAAAAACTGATATTTATTTTTTTACTGTTAATATTCAAAGTGATGCTTTGTGTCCCACAGTTGCACACTTTCTGGGTGGATGCAGAAAACTACGCCAACCTAACACGGCCATGGTTTGCTTCACGCTCACCGTTCCCTCTTAACTTTATCGTCCCCGGTCGCAGTGCCAACACTGCCCTTTCTCGCATCCTTCTAACTAAAGGAGAGGCGCCGCTGCACAGAATCACTGAGGTCGAGGGAAAGGTAAATAGTGACCTGTCTGATTCCTCGGTCACATGTTATATCAACTCTGTAGTTGTTACCGAAGTGAGACGTCAGTTATCATTTAGAAATGGTTCACTATTCTCTTTCTACCTCAGATCTACAGCGACGCTAAAGAGTGCCTGAATCTCCTCGCGTACAGGTTGGGAACAGCAAACTACTTCTTTGGCAACTCGTGAGTTCCTTAATGTTTCATTTGAGATAGATTTCGTTTTTTTCATCTCCTAGATTTTTATGTTTGGGCTTATTATGAGACGGGACAGTGGATAGAGTCAGCAATCGGGGAGAGAGATAGTTGGGAATGACGTGCAGGAAAGGAGCCACAGGTCTGGTTCTATTCCGGGCCCGCTTCAAAGCAGCAGCCTCTGTACATGGGGCGCGAGAACTAACCACTAGGCAAGCAGCGCCTCTTTCATTTGATAGTTATCGAGCTGTATTGTATTTTAGGCCAGAGTTTATGGATAAAACTCTAACGTTTCTATTCTCCTCTGTGCAGGTGTTTTTCTCATTAAAACTTCAGTCAAACTTCAACTGTTATTATATCTTGCCAGCAAAGGGGGAAAAGCATAATACCCAGGAGCTATCACAGTCAGCAACAGACACATTTTTGATATGAAGATTGGGAATTCTTTTGAAAAATGTCAAATGAAATGTTATGTTGACCGTGTGACATCAATCATACTCGTCTGTGTGGAGGAAAGGGGTTTTCTGAAGAGTCTTAAAGATCATTCTGATCAAAATCCAACTTAAAGAACACTTTTAATGATTACATTTAATGTAAGGATGAGTTAAACTGTGATAATATAGGTAATGCTTTTTAGACATCTCATAGCTCGATTTCACCTATTTCTCTGTATGTAATTGTTCACATGTTGTTTTTTTTTTGGTTTTTTTTAGGCCGACCAGTCTGGACGCCTTTGTGTTTGGGTTTATTGCTCCACTATACAAAGCCGGTCTCCCCAGCTCCCCTCTGCAGAGCCACCTCAAGCAGCTGGAGAACATCACACGCTTCTGTGACAACATCCTCACAGTCTTCTTCAGCTCAGACCACCCTAGTAAGACATCTGCACGCAAGCAAGACTTTGACCTTTTAACTCGGTGAAATCTACATTCACAGACTGGAGGAAAGATCACACAAATGACCTGATGCTATGAACACGTTCCTTCTACTTACACCTGCGTTTCATTGCATGCTGGCTTTCTGTATCTTATTAATTTTTGGGTGCTTACTGCTTACTGAATTAACACTGCTCCTGTCACACCGCTTTATCTTTCTTCTTCCTCGAACATTATCTCTCTCCAGGTCCTCCTCCACCTGTTCAGGAAACAATGGATGCCAACCTCCAGAAACTAACTCAGCTTGTAAATAAAGAGTCCAACTTGATAGAGAAGGTGCTTCTGCTTTCCTTTTATCTTCTTTGCATGGGTGCATGTGGCAGGTACAGTCTCAGTTGTAATAAAATATATACCAGTAGATAGTGCCCCTCATTTTTTTTAGGTTAGCTTTTCAGTTGTTTTTGTCTCCTTCATGTTTCTCTAACTTGACTGGACTTCTCTCCTAGATGGATGACAATCTCCGCAGCAGCCCTCAGCACAAACCTCACAGACCGGACCCCAAACCCAATCTGGCAAGTGAGAAGAACTCAACCCCCGCCTAACCCATGCCCCTCAACCCTGATCCACCATTATAAATGGAAGGACAGCCTGCAGATTGAAGGTGCAAGTCTAAATCTGACTCAACCTCTGTAATCAAAAATATATGAATCCCGCTGAACTGTCACTTGAATGGTAAATGATCTAATAATTAATGGGTGTATGCTATAACGCTATAAAAGAGCCTTATTTTGCAGCAGGATAATGATGATAGATGTTAAAGATGTTGGTCTGAAAGTGAAGGAGAAGTGCATGTGTGAGGTTTTTAAGGACAGTCGGTGCATGTATGTGGTTAAGGCTGGTATGCTATGAAGTGGTGCTCAATGAGAGAAAGTTTAAAGGAAAGCCAAAAAATAAATGAAAAGTCCTGCAGAGAAAAAAGAGGGCACAAGATTGTCCCCATGCCGGTTGTTTTAAAACTCTTATTCATTCATTTATTTAGTTTCCTGTGAGAAATAGCTTTTTCTGCAAATTTCATTTGACACATGTTGAGATGTTCTCACCTGCTCAATGAGGATATTGTATTACTGAGTTGTAGTTACATTATTCAACAAAGTATATCTGACTATAATACCTTATTTAGTTTTCTAATGCTACAGTTTATCATTCTGTGTTTTGTTATGCAGAATCTAAGATCCTTTAGCACCCAACCATCATCTTCATAGTCACTGTAAATATCTCCAGTTAAATTCTAAGAGGATTTTAATTGTAATATTTCGTCTGTATATCAGTAGTCAACACTTTAGAGAACACAGTGCACTTGTTTTGCTTTGCTCCCTCCTCCTCTGCTTTGTATAGCTTGTAAAGTTGTAAATAGTTTCATTATTTATTAATCCTCTAATAGGGCTGATCATGTTCACTGAACCACTGAGGTAATGGGAGGGCCTTATTCACTTTATTTAGTTAGTCAGAATATAAGGGACTCTGTGTGTATGTGTGAGAGAGTGTGTTTCAAAGGACTATCAGCAATCACTGTGTCTTCATCTTTAACATCCACTCACTTCTGTTGTTGTCGCCATTGTTTTTTTTTTCTGCAGTTTTCCTCTTACATGTATTTTTTTTAATTTTTCTGTTGTTATAATTTTCCTCTTTAACATCTCCGTTTTTTTAAAACTGAAGTGTCTGTCCCACTTGGGAATGCCTCATTAGCTGCCTTTTTTTTGCTTTATCTGTATTGTCTGAAATTGAACTTTGAAATGAGTTGCCAGTGTTTTTTTTTTGTTGTCTTACTGTTATTTAATGTCCTCACAGCTCATACATTCAGTGAACTGTGTCTGTTCCATTTGCTTGTTTGCATGATTTGCAACTTTAAAAAGATCCTGGTTACATTCCCTTTAAAGCACCATATCCTGAAACTCAAGCATTCGTGTGCGTGTGTCCCACATTGGTGCAGTGTGCCTTCATGACTGCTGGTGTCTGTGAACGATGATCAAAAGGTTAACGGCGTCCTGTATCTTTTTGATACATTGTCATAAATGATCTTTGTCGTTTTCTGTTCTTCATTCTCAGTGAATGGTTAGTAACAACTTATTAAAATACAAACATGATAATCCTGCCATGAAAGCCGTCTTTTTTTTTCAAGCATGAACACACCATAGTCATGTTAATACAATTGTCTAGAATCACTCAAATTGTCTTGAATAAAATCATACGTTATTAGGTGTCATCTGATTCGCTGAGAGGTAAATGACCCATTTTGCCTTTGATTGAATGCCTGTTGTTTATATACTGGGAGAATAAAGCACTCTTTGTTTTGGACTCAGACATGGAAGAAATAAGTAATTAGGCAGAAAGGATGGGATGCAAACTTAACATCAGATATTTTAGAAGTCAAGTCATGAGTATCTTGAGGGCGAGACTCCTGCCGAGGCTTCTCTTGGCTGGCCAGGAACCGCTTGTCAAATCTTTTCTTACAAACAAAATCTTCCATGATTAAATATTTTGAGTTGCAATGATTCTACAATACCAGTTTCATCCTCTTCCACTATCAAACAATTAATATGAAGTAGTTTCAAAGAGATGTATTTTAAAAAGGTATAACAGCCTCCAGTCTGCAGCGGTGAAAGTTTCCTCTGTAACAGAAACAGATCCTCCAAAATTGAAGTATCACAAAAAAACTCCCCGATTCAGTGTTACCGACTGAGAGCCAGTCCAAGGAAAATGAAGCTGTTACTTTTCAAAACCCTCTCCAGGTTTTAGCTGAGGAGTCCAAAAGATCCCATGTAAACCAGCATCTGTTTTACTCTCCTCCTCTCTCTGATTCCTGGAAAATGAAGTAAGGTGTCAAAGATGAGGGGAAATGTTTGAGTGCCGGGAAGACTGGTAGCACAGTCATTTTGAAATGACTTGTCCTTTGGAGAACTTTGTATTTTTGTTAGTGAGATGCCTGGCTTCAACATCTACAGTAGCTGCAAGCCATAAAAAAGTCTGGAAGTGTAAGTGTGATGAACTTCGCAGAAGTTGTTGGGATTGGTTTCCATCTGCATGTGATTAGTCTCAGCCTGGCGTCTTCAAATGTAATGGAGGGTAAATAAAATGAAACAATACTTGTCTTTCTTTGCTAACAGTTTAATTTCTTTGATAACAATCATTTACATTATTTTACATACCAGTAAGTGAAAAGGTCAATGAAGGAAACATGGACTAGATCTCTAAAGGATAATGAACGCATCAGAAAACTTTGGTTATACATACGAGACAATGTTGGTGGTTTTTAGTTTATAAAAACTTGGATGCAGTGATGAGGCTAAAGATCATTTTTATTTGACTCTACAGCTGCTTAAAGAGACGTAGAAACCATGGCATAGATATTATTTCAGTAGAAAAAAAAGGTGTTTGTTGAAGGAAAATGATTAAATACATTTTTGGCTAATCTAGAGCCAACATAACAATTTACAGAGTACTGAGGCCCTCTAGTGGTGAATGTAAGTCAGAGCGCTGAGACAAAAGAAACTGATCAATCCAGTTGTTGTTATAGAAAAATACACATGTTGATATAGTTTAGACATAAAATAAGTTAACAAGGCAGGGCGAGGAAAACTAATGATCTGCACTTTCTGTAAGTTAAATAAAACATGTTATTGATCACATCTTTAAAAAAAGGTATTTACACAATTTAACAATATGAAACACAGTTCAAAGTGCTACAAAGTTCTTGTTGGAGCCATAAACTTAGTTTTAAACTTTTACTAAAAAGAGGCATTGACTGTTTTTTTTGTCTCAATAGTGACACAGTTTGTGTTTTTGACCACTGTACAGTCGAGGCCTTTTCCCAAAATAACAACAAGAAATGCTTTAAACAAAGAAGAGAAAGATGACTAGAGTTCAATTTAGAACATTAACATGAAAGTACCAAACTACTAAGAGCTCACATCAGCATAAAGTTCATTTCACACCATCATCATTCATCTTCAGTGGTTTTTTTTTAAATATCAAAATAAAAATTTAATAGAGGGAAACTTTCATATTACGTGTTATCTCACAAAAAAAACACAAACCCATGAATGAGGACTCCGACTTCAGAAGACTGGGATCAAATATGATTCATACCCTAACTGTGAACATCAGTTTATTTTACATTCTGTCATGTCTGCACTTTTCTCTGTAATGCATTTATTTTAAGATCATTCAAATCAACATATGTCCATCATGAACTGTAAACTCCTCAGTGTTTGTGAGGCTGCTAGCAGAGCTAACTGTCATTTGTAAACTCTGGAACCTCCGGCACCATACTGACCTCCAGGCGACCCGGCATCTCCAGGGCCAGAGCAGGGTGGCACGGCTGGGTGAAGTGCTGGCAGAAAGCTCCTAACAACTGACCGGTTTGGGCGTTGTAGAAAGAAAGACGACAGAGCTGGAAATCCAGGAGGGTACCCACCCGATCAGGCATGTAGTTCACGAACACACTGGACTGAGCGTCATTGTGGAGCAACTGATACCTGCAGCTGGACCGACAGACAGAGTGGAGGATTCAGACCAAATATAGGGCAAGCATGTGTAGTAAATAATGTGCAATATTTGATGCATACCCTGATGGTGTCGGGATACACTGCAAACACCATGACAGGCTGTTCTCCCCCAGCAGGCTGTTTCTATTGGCTGAGCTGTACACAACCCCAAGCCTGTAAGCTGTGCTCCCGGACACAACGGTCTCCCAGTAGTATCGACCTTTGCAAGGCAACAGCTCACCCAGGATGGAGGGACACCTAACAAAACAAAAACAAAAACTCAATTTCACACATTCCCCTTCAAAGGGCTGCTTTGAATTGTGGGAGCTTGCTGCTACTCACAGTTTGTCTGAAGATGTTGTGTTTCCAGGTGTGCCCTGAGATAAGTGCACAGTAGTCTCGTCTACTGACAGCTCCAAAGCGGGGTGAGCGGTGGCTTTCAGCAGGCAGAACTTTGTTCCTGAAAACGGACACAAAAGTGTTTAACAGAATATAAAATTGAGAGATTGTGAAGTGTGTGTTTTGTTACCTTTGGTGGAAATGAGTGCGGCCTCGCTCTGCTCGCTGGCTCCAGATTCATTTACAGCTTTGATGTAAAAAAGATAATTTTCATTGGGCTGCAGGAGAACCCGCTGTTCACAGCTTTGGATACCTGAGATCGTCCTAGTAGTACATCAAGCACACATGCACACATATAAATTAAAGGTACAACCTGTGGCACACCGAAACATGTTTATGTATAAAAAGATTCACTGCAGATGTGTTGTTCAGCTAGATGTGTTTTTTTTTTTTTTTCATTTTTATGCCAAACTAATTTTCCTGCCTCTGTGGGTATCTAGTCTAGTTAAAAAAAAAAAAACACCCACCTCAGCCCCTCTCCCTCAAGTTCATACTGACGGCAGTACTCCAAGGTGAAACTTTGCTCTGCAGTCTGTTGTGTTGAGCTCCATCGCAGAGTGGCCGAATCCCAAAGGACAGTGCAGCGCTCTGTGTCGATCACCGGCACTGATGGAGCTGCCAAGAAAAGTACATGACATTAATTAAGAGTGACATTCACTTTTTGCTTTCGGGTGGTGTATTTCTGGACCTCCGAAATCAAATATACTATATTATAACAGATGAACAACGACCATTAAAAAACAGCTTGATCATCCTCCACAATGCAAGCAAAAGAAAAAACCCTGTGCAGTAATTTCAGAAAAAGTTGTGTACATATTTACTCCAGCTCCAGTGTGTGAACTGACCGGTTCGGAAGGGAAGTCTCTCACTGGGCAGAGAGCAACCTGTGTAGTTGACAGCCATCACCCACACTTTGTAGGTCTTGTCAGGCTCCAGCTCCTCCAGGACACAATAACTCTCCTTCACTGTGACACGGTACTCCTCCGACACAGCTGAGGACAAAAGCAGCCACAAAACATGCACAATGTTGGTATTTAATAACTCAGTAAGTCACAGCCATTTCCTCTGTGATCTCAAAGCTTCCAAAAATGTAACAGCAAACAATACCTAGACCATAAAATATAAAAATAGATATTTAAAAAAGAAGTGATTACAGTGATAAATTACAAAATGTGTATTTTTGAAAAAGGATTTTTTTTTTTCAGATTAACAAAAGTAAAACTTGAATTTAATTAATATTTGTAACTTCTGTTAGAAGCACCATGAACCACTATTTAGTTTACTTGAACACTACCCTAAAAGTATTTACCTCCCTGTGGATCCTCCATGCAGTAGACCTGAAAGCAGTCAATGATGTCTCCTGCGTTTACTTTCCAGTAAACAGTGACGCTGGTGCTAGAGGCTGAGCCAGCCTCCTGAGGCTGCAGTGTGGGCCTCTGAGGTACTGTGACACACACCGGAAGACACACACACGCACACGCACACGCACACGCACACGCACACACACACACACACACACACACACACACACACACACACACACACACACACACACACACACACACACACACACACACACGCACACGAGTGACATCCACGCACATGGCATGAGACATCCATATAGATTATGTTAATGTCAGGTATATATGTAAATACATTTTCTTTGCTTCAGACCTACCTGGGATTCCCTTGCGCTGTGCAAGGTTAGAGCTGGAAGTGTTGCCCTTGGCATAGTCCTCGAACACAAGCAGTCCCCGGGGACCCAGCTCCAGTGACATGGCAGAGTCCAGAGCTGCCTTTAGCCTGATGGCACAACACAGTATTTAGCCTCTGGCCACAACAACATGGCTCTCTGACAAACCTTCTTTTCCATACTCTAACCCTGCAGCTCAATATTCAGCATATTGGCACAAACTACAAAGGTTACAACTCTACAGGCCGAGCAGCAAACTGTGTTTGTTATTATCGCTATCTAATAAAGGTTTTCACTGAATGCACATTACCTCAAGTGAATGTCTTCAGGTGACTATTGGAAGAAAAGACCAAAATAGGATTAATTAGAAATGTGATCTACACAAGATCACTGGTCAAATCTGATACAGTTGATCACTAAGCCTTGAGATCCTCAGGACTTACCCGTGCATCAGTCTCAGCTTCCCTGGTCGTGGTGTCAAGAGTGACTTTGGCAGAGTCAATGCTCTCCTGGAAGGAGACGATCTGGTCATACAGCTGCTCCAGCTTGGCCTTCTTCTCCTCCTCCATGCTGACGGACATGTTGTTGTACTGCTCCATCACCAGAGCCATCATCTCGTCATTCTGCACCTGCATCGCAGCCTCACACTCCACACACTGGTCCTGGTCCAGAGGAGAAGGAGCGATAACAACAAGTGTGTTAACAAAATGAATTGTGTTATGGTCCATCGATTTTTTTAATGGAAGTAATATGTATACACTGATCTAACAGTACATTTGAAATGTAGCATTGTCCTAGTTGGTGTTAAATGTCTTGTTTTACCTCCACAGAGTTGTAGCCCAGTTCAAGCTCGGAAACCAGGTCCTCGATGTTCTCTGACCTGCCCTGCAGCTCTGAGATCCAATCACCCAGCTTCTCCTGATAAAAAACAAAATATTATGGTAAATTATCTGATTTAAATCCCAGAGCCACTGATAGATACAGCTGAGATTACAAGATAGGTTCACTTGCCAGTTGAATACTTACATGCTCCTATGCGCAATGACAGAAATATAAATCATTATAGTTATTCTTATTTTCCAAATTGGCCTTGAAAAGAAACCTTACTCCTAATCTATCTCTAATGGCATAAAGTTCAGCCATTACTAAAAAGAGGCTCCAGCAGTCTGAAAAGTCAAATCAAGAGTAAAGCTGACAAACTCAGAACTGGTGTACAAAGTTCAGCTTTTTTCTTTGTTTGTTTGTTGCTGAGCTTTTCTCGGGGAAATCATCATTCCAACCAGGAATTGCATTCTAAAGGACATGGCTTTTTTGGTGTTCTGGTTTAGCTCAGTTGCTAGAGCAGGCACTCCACACAGAAGAGTCAGTGCTTGTTGCATTGATTGTAGGTACAACCTCCGGTCTTAACCATTTGGTGCATGTCATCGCCCACTCTCTCTCCCCAACATTTCCTGTCTCTATACTGCTTTCACTGGCAAAAAGGCCAACAAAATAAAAAAATAAAAAAAAAAGTTGGAGCCATGTATTATTTTCAATACACCACATTTTAATACAGAATGAGAAATGTGGAATTTTCACTCTTAAAATGAGATTCATTAAGAATGAGAATGATGTGGGTATTATTTTTGGATAAGTCTGAAGATTTCTTAACCAATTATTTTGGAAAAAACATGATCTCTGTAAACTTAGACTTCACACTTTGTGGAAAGAATATAAGATGACATCACTACAGCACATTTATTCAGTTACTGAATCTACCTTTCTAACCCTCTTTCCCTGAATTGACTTTTTCCAATAAGTTCTTCACCTACTTCATCAAAAAGTCCAACCAGTGATTATATCTGAAATGTAACTTTTTAAATTTAATTAATGTGACCTGATGGATCCGTGGGATACCAGACAACAGGTGACAAATGCTCGTTTCTGTTTTATTGAGACAATTAAGACAGGTCATCTTGAGGTTAATTGTTGCCTACTGCAGCTTTAAGGAAAACCAGCAGGCTTCCTGGAGGAAGAACGCTGGCAATCCCCTGTCAACACCTGAGCACCAACAGATCACATTTAACTGGGTCAAGTGGGTTACTTATCTCTCCCTGCTCCTTCTGATGCTCACCATTCCCCTGCTAAGATTTAGAAAACAGGTGTACGTGTGTGTGTGTGTGTGTGTGCGTGTTCGGAGTGTGCAGAAGAATGTGTGAGCATACTCGCTCTAATCTGAAGGGTTGCAGTGGTACACTCCACGTTTGAGCACTTTTCTAGGTGGTTCTGGTAAACTTGTTCTGTGGAAAACCTGCACTTCTTGGTGCTAAAATCAGACTTGTATTACGATGCGAAATGTGTCTTATTTACAATCTAGCTGTCAATTTTTCACATAAATACAACATCACACATGTAGATCTGGTTTCAACATCATCTGGAAATGACATTTGATCATATTAAATCTGTTCCAGGTTTCCGTTGATTTAGATGTCAAAAACTTTGCTATGATCGTTTTGGAACACAAAGAAATATCTCACTTCACTCGTGTTACTTGATGTATCCTCACAAAAACACTAAGAGAATATTTTCTTTCCTGGGAAAGGCAGCGTCTTCTAGCGGAGTGAACATTTATCTTGTCATTTTATTGTGGTACGTGAACAAATGAACATGAAAACTGGGCAGATAGCTCTTTGAGATTTGCAAGTGAAAGACTACAAACAGATTCCTTTGACATAGTCAGAAGAAGCTATTTATTATTTATATGAACCTAGATTTAAAAAAGCAGCTTGACCCTCTGCTGACCGGTAGGGACAGCGAGTGGGTGAAGTGCCTGTGAACAGATCACATTTCAGTCTCTGCTTGATGATGTCACGCTGGACCTTTCCACCGATCAAAGCAGATCATTACATCACAACAATTCAATGTGCCTGGCTGCAGCCTGCAGGCAGCTTTAGAGCACGCAGCCTGTTTATTCAGGACGGCTTTATTACAGGATGACCTGATCAAAGGCGAGTAAAGTGTGCTGTGATCATAACTGTGTGGGTGAATAATGCTGGTAAAGTGTTTGATGATGAGCTGCTATTTATGGCAGCATGCCATCAGACAGCAGCAGCATCATGTCTGCTAGAATGATCAGAGTTCTGGGAGACACTTTTAGGTCTCTGAGACAAAAGACAATATGAATAGGATAATAATGAAGAAATAATATTAATTCAATGTTATGGAACATTTTTGGATTCTTAAAAAAATACTATAATTTAAATTATTATTGGTATACATACATGTCCTTATCCACCAATACTTTAAATACAAGTCCATAACTATTAGTAATTTTAATTATACTGTGAATGGCTGCTAAGTGTTAAAAGTATTCATCTGCACTTTATATTTCATTGAGATAACGCACATAGACTTACCAAATAAGAGCAAATAATTTGTAATTTGTACAATTAAAAGTGGACTTTTTATTAACTAGAACTACATGTGTTTTCTTGCTTATTTTTTCCCCCAAAGAAAGCTTATACATTTTAAATACATGCAGTAATTAAGTGTGAATTTGAGAAATGAATGACTGTCTGTTGTAGTCAACAGCAACATCTCATACGTTTCCTGTCTATCTTCTGTAATGTACAGGGCTTTTCTTTCTTTTATTATCATTATTGAAAACATCGATTGTTATCTCAAATATATTTGTATGCAAATTATAAATAAAACACTTCTCTAGTCTTCTGACCACTCAAAGTGTTCTTATAATACAAAAATACAAAAGTTCCTGTGCAAATTGCCCAAGTGAAGACAAAGAAGAATATATGGGCATATATTCTTTTTTTTGTCATAGTTATTTTTATTAATGGCCCTGCAACTATGTGACGTGAATATACCCAACCTTTTTCAAAATGTCGAGGTGTTCATCAAAAGTGATCTTTGACATATTGACTGCAAGAGCTGGGAATTGAACAACCTTTGTCCAATTAGACTAGAGGATGGCACACTCTACCTCTGAGCCACAGCAATACAGGTTGATTTTTTTTTTTTTACAAAGAAAGATGTATTTTCAAATAGTATGTTACCTTAATTTCTTCGTAGGCTTGGTCAGCAGCAGTCACCTTGTGGTTGTAATGCTCTCCAGATGAAGAGCCGTCCTCTGACAGCAGACATCCACAGGTCAGACAGAACCAGTCCATCCCCTGCAGCTCAGCCGCAAGTCGGGCCTGACTCTCCTCTTCTGCATCTATGATGTCATAATCCTCCTCAATGAGCTCTTCTTCTGGGGAGACATCAAACACTTCCTCTTTCTTCTCCATCTCCACCTCCTTTTGAAGATCCAACCTCTCCTCTCTCTCCTGCCCTGACTCAGATTTCAGTTCCTCTACATCTCTCTGTGTTTCTGGTTGTGGCATGTCTTTTGCATCCTGTTCAGATATCATCTCATATTCAAACTCCTCCACAGTCACCTCTGGAGCTTCCACTATGACTGCCTCATCTTGTTCCACCTTTTGCCCTTCCTCCTCTCTTTGAAGATCAAGCTCTAGACTCGAATCCTCTATAACAATATTAGTTTCTGGGACATCCTCCACCTTGTGTATGTCTTCACCTTGTCCAACCTCTGGTTGCTCTGATTGCGGATCCTCTCGGTGTAGACCAGACAAATCCTCCTGAGGAGTGAAGCTCCTCAAAGGTGAAAAGACGCCCTCGTCTTCTTCAACAAAGTCCAAAGGTTCTGGAGGAGAGTACCTATCGTCAAACTCATTTCCAGGTAAAACTTCATCTTTTAAAATAACTTCTGATTTGAATCCCTGCTGGGACTCTGTCATTGTTTCCTCAGGTGTTGCCTGAAGAATTTCTGGACTGACTCTGATGGATTCAGCTGCTGTGAGTTGTTCACATGTGCTGCCTGGTTCAGAGAGAGCTGCTGTATTGCCAATAGTCTTCTCTGATTGACTGATCTCTATGTCCATCTCTACAGCTTGTCCTTTGGGTACAAGGACGATCAACTCATCATCATCGTTCACCATCTCCTGTACTGTCCCAGTGTCCTCTTTGGGTCTTTCTTCTTTGGCCTCAACTATCAGCTTTGTTTTGTCTGATTCACCGTCTGTTACTGGTTTCTCTTCTTGCTGATGCTGCTCTGATTCACAGATCTTCTCCTGTTTCTTATCTGAATCTGTCTTTATTTCTTCTGGTTCACCTGAAATCTCAGTTCTAACCTCTGATTCCCGCTCAGCTTCCTTTGTTTCAGCTTCCTGTTCTTCTTGTGCTGCAACTGTCGTCTCCACACTTTTTACCTCCTGAAGATCAATCTGAACTTGGGTTTGAATCTCTTTTTCAGCGACCTCTTTTTCTATAACCTCCACCGTTGCGTGCATAGCAGAATCACAGTCAGTGGTAACTTCAACAGGTGCAACGTCTTCTGCAGTATCTTTTTCCTCAAGCATGGACGTTTCAGCTGATGTGTCTATTTCAGAAGGAGTAAAGTTTTCCTGTATTTCACTCTGAGCCTCAGCTACTACTTTCTCTTCAGTGGCCACCGTCTTAGAGTCAGTAGCTGCCTCTTCAGACAAACTCTTCTCAGTGCTTTCTGTTGGTATTTTAGATTCGGTGATGGCGGGAGCAACCTCAGTGTGTATAGCTGCTGTCTCTTCTGAAGCATTTAAGTCGACCTCAGTTACTTTTTCTGCCACTTCTTGTGCCTGCAGCTCAGTTTCAATAACTGGTTCAGAAGTTGTTTCATCCGTAACTTCTCTAAGATGCTCGTCACTCTCCTCTGTTTCCTCAGCTTTACTGTCCACCTTTTGAGCTCCAGGAAGTGGTTCATCTGTGCCGCTCTCAGGAGGTTCAGTGAGATCATGTTCCACTTCCTGAACCTTTATCTGATCCTCTGTTGGTTTAAACTCCTGAACAGATTCTTCTGAGATTTCTTTAACAGACTCCTCATCAGTCAGTATTATTTTCTCCCTTACCTTTGCTGTTTCTGTAAATATTTCTCTTTTCTGTATCATTGCTTCTAACTGCAAGTCTTCAACAATGACCTCCTGCTGTGTCTCTGGTTCCTCTGTCTTTGACTTGTCCTCGTCTTCCTTTTGCACTCTTGTCAGACATCCGGTCATCTCAAACATATTCTGTGACCACATCCTCCTCCCTTCTCTCTTATCCTCTACTGACTCTGGTTGATCCTCCACACTGGGAGTTTCGTCCTTCAAAGTAAACTTTTCCAGGTACCCCTCAGTCTCCTCTGAGTCCGAAAAACGCCTCTTATAAGACTTCTCAGATGCTATGCTCTCTGCCTCTGAGTGTTCCGCATCGCTCTTCCTCCTCTCGCCAACAGCATCCTCGTAAAGGTCCGAGTACATAAAGGACATGGCGGTCGGCTCATCCAACAAGATTTGGTCGATGATCTTAGGGGGCCCGGGTGAGAGAAAGATAGGAGTGAGGATGGTTTCTTGACTCCCAAACAACACTGAACCACTCTCCTTCATAGATCTCTGGCTCTCTCGTCTCCTTCTCATACCTCCTCCACATTCTGCCTCCTCGTCATCTCTGCCCCGCATTGCATCAGGAGAGGCCCCCTCTCCGTAGAAGACTTCATCTAGGTGTTCCCCAACTATCTCCACATCTGTAACAAAGACGAAAGAGTCTTCTGACGCAGTGGGTCTGTCGGTGGCATTCTCTTTATCAGGTTTTGGCTCCACTTCCTGGGACTTCCCTGCAGGTTGTTCTGCCTCCTGCTGAATCTCTGGAGCCTGATCTTCAGGAACCACCACATCAAGCAGGGTGAACTTCTCAAAGTAGTCTATGTCGCCTGTGCTCTCTTTTGGAGTGGGTGTTTTACTCAGCTCTGTGTCTGTAGGGGACTGAGATGTGTCTTGCTCTGTTGGCTGAAAAAGATCACAATCACATATGATGTTTAACCGAAATTTACTGAACAAGTAAATGTATGAATTTGAGGTTCTTGGCAGAAAAGGCGAATGAAACCAAAACTAATGTTTAGAATTGAGATACCACATTATCAAATACTCTTAAATCAACCAGACAAAATCAGTTCATACCTCTTTGTGATCCTGTATTTCCCGGTCCTCTGGCAGGACATGATTCTGTATTTGTGTCCAGTCATGATGGTTTTTGGACCGAATCTTTGGAGTCTGGTCCAAAAAGGACAGATTGTCCTGCAGCTCTGTGCTCTCCTCCTCATCCACAGTGGGAAGTTTTGAAGGAACCCTAATGTTAAGAATCTCATAACCCTCTGAAATCAAACTAAACAGCTGCTGATCTTTGTTTTTTATTTCCTCCAAGTCGGGCTCTGTGGGGGGTTTCTCCTGTTTCACATTAGGAAGAGACACCTCTGCCATCTCAGGTCGTTCCACTCCCAGAGCTGAAGCCGATCTCGAGCTCCCGGGTCGACTGAACCGGTCCCCCAGTCTGCTCCTTCCTCCAGACCTCGTCCTCCTGCGGACTATTTTCTCCTCATCGAAGACGATAGTGATCTTCCCCGCAGCTCCAGATCCCTCCATGCTGTAGGCTTCAGAGGTGGAGCTGGTCTCAGAGGCCCAGGGCGTAGAGCAGCGACTAGATGCCGTTTCCCAAACAATCCCACTGTCCTCGCTCTGAACGGTTACCATGGAGAATGATGGATCCACCATCAAGCACTGGAGTTTAGGCCTCACTGACTGGTCTTGGACAACCTCTCGCAGGCTGGAGAAGAGAGTAATGGTCAGAGTTAGAGGACGGAGAGTAGGCTGTCATTCAAGAGAAGAGGAAGGGCATGACTAAACAGTCTGAGTGCAAGAGGAGATCCTGCTGGCAGCGCTCGTGGTAATGCAAGCAGAGAACGAACCAATGAATCAAAACACATCTGAGCATAACGTGCCAGCATGAAAAACACGTTCATGTTTTTGCACCTGAGGCAACTTAGCAAATCTAAGCTGAGGACACAATAAAACCTGCTGATCTGTTCACAGTTTGACAACACGAGGAGCGTAGATCTAGATCGAGCATTAGACGAGTGTGGTGAAAAGCTGCCAATGACAGTGATGATCTGAAAAAATCTAACTCTGAGTCGTCCCTCCTGCTATGAATACAGCTCGGATGCTGCAGGGATCGGGCCAGGTGACGTCCCAAAGCGTCATCCATGTAATATTAGAGAGGAGATGCCTCTGCTTTCCCAGATACACTCAACATATCAGTGACTTCTACTATTTCTGACATTGCGAAGGTAGCTAAAGCACCAGTATGAAACATGATAAATGAGATGTAAAATTTTGGATGGTAAATAATGTCAGCGTAGAAACCAACACTTACAACTCTGTGTATGAGCTGACAGTTGATGGTTAAATGGAGTACTGCTTTGTGTCAATTTGATAATTGTATTTTTGTTTAAGATTAAACTGAACTTCTTGCAAATCTGAGCTGAGAAGCCTAGAGATAAGTGGTTTCCCCTCAGATTCTATATTCAATACATTTCATGTAAAAACTTCCAGTAGACATGGTTTTACACAATATTAGCCCCAACTCTGGTTATTCCGCTACAAAGATCCAGACTGTTAAGCACCTGTTTTGTAGTTCCTCCACCTCGTCTTCATCGTCCTGGCTGTTGGCCTCACTCTGAAACTCCTGCAGCTCCGTCATCTCAGAGTCCAGACTTTCACACTCTTCCATTTTGACAGAATCCTCCAGCTCTTCCCGTTGCGGTTCCCAATCTTCTTGTCTTTTTGTGTTTTTTTAGAGTCCACCTGAGGATTTCAGCCACTCTGATTTGGGAAGAGTTGCTCTGCCTGTTTGTGTCATTCTAAGTTGGGAGCCGTCCATCTGACTCAGCTGGGAACAGAAATAGACTGAGTGGGGAATGAAAAGAGGGGAGTGGGCTTAGAGGGGGTGCAAGGGGATGACAGAAAGTCTCACTGGGTTTGAGGTTAAGCACACTCGCAACAAAGAGGAAGTTGTATTTGAACTTATAAAAAGCTTGTTAAATTGGTTAATACTTGGTGAAACAGTCATTATTTTAGTCTGTGACAGTTGCTAACAGCTGAATTAGTCAGTGTGACTTTAAGATGAAAATCCCCTTCACTAAGTTAAATTTAGGCCTTGTGCTGAAACAGGACTCCCCGTCCTCCGGCCGCTTGTCACAGACACATGCATATACAACTTGTAAGTTATCTACCACCCAGCAGAACTGGCACAATTCAGAAGTCATAAACTTGCCGTAATAAGGCGTCAAACCACAGAACAAAAAACCAAGAGCACTGCCAGAGGAGGCGGCAGCAGAAAAAAATTATTTAGGTACAAATTTACAGGTTTGATTTTGATTGATAAAAACTATAGGAAACAGAATGACACCATTTGAAGCGGGTTGGACCAGATCTATGAGTCTTATTTGTACTAATCTTCTATATTTGTTCAAGTTTAACCTTTAACTGTGAAGTGGTAGAATATATTTGTGAATGATGGGTTATGTTTACATCCTATATTTTATACCAATTTGAGAAATTATAAAGAAAATATCTTAGCTGAAATAAGGACACACAATCTAATGTAACTTTGGCACTTCTACTGTATTTGCAAAGAATTCACAAGGAGCTCAAAAGTATAATCTCAAACCAATCATACAGATTCAGAGATTTAATTTTTTTTTTTTTAAATAAACATTTAAAAGTCAGTAGTTTACAAAATATACAAATAGAACAGAGAAAAATCCCAAACACAAAGATCGATTAAGTCGCACTTGAACAAATAACTTACATAGTGGTGAACTGACAATGAATGAATGACACGTCTGTATTCAGGAAGAAAGAAACTGTTGAACTAAAATGACCCAGTATAGGAAAGTGACCAGATTAATGACGTGAATGCAACACATCAGAAGCAGTGATATGGGAATTTCCAGTCCAGTCCTGATTTGACCATCATAGTATGACTTAACAACAAAAGGCTGTATTCTGAAGAGAAACATATTGACTGTGAAAAAAAGCTGTAGAGAGGACACGTGTGTTGTTTGAAACATAGAACAGCATCCCTGCTAACCTTAAAAAACTGAAGAAGAAAAAAAGCTTTGATTTTACAAGTTGGTCTCAAAAGGCTGAAGACAACATACTGAATGCTTATTACACATGGCAGAACCAAACTGTTGGGATTCTTCTAGAAATTGTCTCTGTATAGTTTACCTCTAGCAAAGAGGTTACAGCTTAAACTGTGATGAGATGAATTTAACTTAGCTGAGATAAGTCGAACCTAAATGCTGTTTCTTCTGATAAAGCTCATTTCAAATATGAGAAAGTTCCAAATTTATTTTGACTTCTCATTCATGTCCGTAAACTTCAATTCTTCCCATGAAGGCTTTGTGGGTTTGAACAGAAGGCCATGTAGAAGCATCGCCTTCCTCTGGTGTCACTGCACAAACATTGTATTTTTATCATCTATAAGAATAATTTGGCAAAGTCTGCAAATCATTTGAAAGTGAGTGCAGTATTTCAATGTACAGCCACATGACCTACAGTTTGTGAATGATACCGAGGCAGAGAGAGAGAGAGAGTTCAGAATACCAGAGGTGTTCTGACTTTGAGATGCAGAGGCAACAGGGCTTTTCTCTCAGCACATCCTAAAGGTCCCTCTGATGCAGAAGACTCCCGTCAGCTCGGCTCATTAGAAGAAGCCCTCATCTCCTGGAAGACTCCTCATTAATGATGGCTCTGACTGGGAGGATCGAGTTCAGGTCCTTCCTCTGCCGTAGTAGCCGCCATGACTGTTCAGACACAAAGAGATGAGAAACAGGATTATTCATAATTTATGGCTGGCCCACAGCTGTGAACACTTGTCAGGACTGGTTTGTACCTCAGCAAACTGGGCTTTAATGGCTTCAAACTTCATCTTCTCATGGACTGCCCGGGCGACATTGTTTCTTTCAAATGGCTCTGAAACACAAGAGAATAATGTCGCTTTCTGGATTTGTAGCATTACTGGTCATAATTCTTATAATGCTGCTTCAGTTACTCATAGGGGTTGGTGATAAGTGCATGCCATGTCCAATGAAATGATTACCTTCCACGCAAATGAATTTGTTTCTCCACTCACGAGAATTATTCTTGGGGAAAGTTTTGGCCTCTCGAACGGAGATCACCTGCTTATCCCAACTGAAAGACAAAGAAAAACAATGCAATGGAAAGGCTTATAAGACTGTTAATACATACAGAGAGATAGAGTTTCAAGAATTATACCAGAGACTAATCAACAACACAAAAAATACATAGTCCTGCCAACAAAGGGGATATTTTCAGAAGAATTCAGTTTTATCCAAGCACAAGAAGCTTCAACTCAGAGAACAATGAAAGCCATTTCATGTTAAAAGTTACAATACATGTAAAATAATAATATTTGTTCTAGTTATGGGTTATCATCTGTTTTTCTATTTTGAAGTATTAAATGTTTGAACTTTGTTACACTGAAGGGCACTTTTAATCTTTACAACTTAACTAGAACACTTTATTGACATTGTTGTATTCAACTAATTGCTAGGAATTAGAAAATGATGCAGAAACACTGTGCTTGTAGGACCCATGAAAAGAATCTGTGCATACATGTTTGGTAGTAGAATTTTTGGTTCAACCTTCAGTGAGGCAAGGTAGCACAGAAAAGCGTAAACACAGTGATCATGGTATGTCATGCTAGTGCTGTGTAAGGCCAAAGGTCCCACCTGCTCCTGCTCTTTACCCAGACACATGAAACCAGAAAAAAAAGGTAAAGGGTAGAGGGAGGAGGAGAGCTGGGGACTTAAGAGATGCAAGAGACAAGAGAAAAGGGAGAAAGGAAATACGCAGGAAGAGTGACCATGGGTGCATGTGAAACATTAGACTCAGTAATGTAAAGTAAGGAGATACCTGAAGACCGTGGCATAGTATCTGAGAAATCCCAGAAGCAGATCTCCCAGAGAGGACTGGTTTGTGGATCTGTATGGGGGGACGTATTTGGGTCCCTCTGGAACCATGTCGATGTCCATGAAGGGATTAAAAGACTCCTGAAAGTCAAGCCACAGGACAAATGGACATTTGTGATACATGGGGGAAAGTTAAAGGGATGCAGGAATATCCTTTTACAAACAAAAAAGGCATCTTTTTCTATTTGTATTTCCAGTCATTTGCATATTAAATGTAGTGATCGACTTCATAGCTGAATTACGATATGAATCAAGACTTCAAAACAAAATCAATGGAAACACTTACTGGGTAGTCCCTCTGCAGAGATGGAAGGACAGGTTCCTTTAGAGCTGTAAATAAAACACCACACAAAGGGTGAGATAACATGTAAAAAACAGAAATGGGACTTAACAAGGTCTTGCATGTGTGCAGGGATGTACTTACTCTGGAGGTAGTGCAACACCATCAGCACAAGTGTGTAGCTGCTCAAAGTTCCCTTGCTGGCATCATTGATTTGATTGTGCTGTGCCCATTTCTTGACTACAAGGATCATGGGTCTTATCCTGAGATCAGCTGAGAGATAACAGAAAAAGAAAACAACAAAGCAAGTTAGAACAAATGTTTACATATTTATTTTGAAGTAGAACATGCACTACTAGCTGCTGGTTTAACAAATACCCTTAGACTTGAATTAAAATGTATTAAATATATTTATAAAAGTTTGGTTAACGATCAAGGTCACCCACCATAGGCATAACTCCTCAGAAGGAATGTGTTTCTGATGCCCACTGTGTTGTTGACGTTCAGATCAAACTCCAGATCACTTAAGAGGATGGAAGAAATAAAAAAAAGATATCAAAAAGCCATGTAAACACTTTCTGACATCTTACTGATGTTGTAAAAGAAGGATTCAACAACTCTTTTGCTCCTACCTGCCTTTCTCTCTGAACCTGAGGATCGGCACTTTGGCCCTGATCAGATGAGTCCTCTCTACATATGCTATAAATCAAAACAAACAGGATTAGGTTTATGCAGGTTTTGGTTTCATTTTCAAAAAGATGAAACCTTTTATACTTGGTATATAGCTCCACCTGGTGGAGTCTTTGGAGAACATGAACAATGCCTGTAAGATAATCCAGTATTGATTACAGTTTTCTGATGAATAAATGTGTAAGTTATAAGCAGCAAAGCTAAGTAACAAAGTAAGAGGGTAATGAGAAATGAATTGATATTATTATTATTACTCACACAGTGATCTGAACAACCTTTGGAGGACAGAGAGCACTTGAATGGGATCAGGTCTTTTCTGAAACAGAGACATAAAGCATGAGATCAAGAGGAGGGGGGTGTTCTATGAATGTACTCATTTTAAATGACAGAGATAGACATACTCACATTTCCCTTGATGACAAGACACATGTCAGCATCACTGCTCCGGCATCCCAGTCCATTCATAGAGGATCCAGTCAAATAAAGTCGTGCCACTGCCAGAAAATAACTTTGTGAGATAGGACACTGACAGAAATTCAGAACGACGAGTGACTGTGTATTTCATGCACACCTGCGTAGACACGCTGTATGTCTTTCTGCAGCTGTGTCCGGCACTTCTCCTTACGGATCAAATCGGAAGACTGCTGTTGGCATGCCTCAAACAACTCCAGCATCTGCCCACTCAACTGGGGGCACAAAAACAAGCACCTGATTAAACCATGGATACCTGCATGTGCCCATAGTAATAATAGATGTGTATAAGCTGAAGGATAAAGCATTCTAAACGTACACTACCTTGTCCTTAACATAATCCTGCAGGCTGTTTGAGCTTTCTGGGATAGCAGGCACTTGAGGGTGGGGGCTTGGGCGTGGGCTGGAGTGTGGTTGTGGGCTGGGATGGGGATATGGTCTAGGATAAGAGCGATCAAACTCTGATCCTGATGATCCCGCCCCTGCTTGGGCCGAACGAAGTGGGTGAGGTGCCTGATTTAGGGGGGAGCCTATTAACGGGTGGGGAGAGGAGTCAAGACGTTGGCGCTTCAACACCGGGGTTCTGTATTCATCATTCTGCCTCCTAGAAGAAAAAATAATGATACAGAATCACATTGCAATGAGGAATGAACTTGTACTTAAGTCAGTCTCTGTTTTGATGAATAAAAAATAGGAATGCAGAGCCCCCATTGTGTTAAAGGCATTATTTGTTTTAAATACTGCTCCCCTGATATAGACCCTGCACATAGATGGTAGCATGTACTTTGGGTCTGAAAAATACAAATGTTTTACAAAGGTTAGATATCCTGTTCTCTCTCCAGATAACACATTCCAGTCTGGCACAAGCTGATCTTAATAAACAAAGGGAGAGTAACAGAGACTAAGTTAGTTTTAGGCATTACATTTATAACATAATGTGATAACAAATAAAGGCTAACAATCCCCCAGACTACATCAGTCATATATAAATGGTAGAAGTACAAACTTGAGTCTGTTGGTTAAGGTGGGTGTCTGACGGTAATGGGCTGGAGAGGGGGTCGGTGGAGGCTTCCATTCATATGTTGGCAACCTCTCCAAACCAGGAGCACGGACGCTACAAACAGACAGGCGTGTGTTACTTCACGGACCAAAACAGTGAATTTGTGATAAAGATGGTGTTGATGTCCAGCAATTCAGTGCATTATGTTGATTCCCAGGCTCACCTGTTGACGTCGGGCATACTTCTGTGGTTGTAGTCGTAGTACACAGGGGGCACAGGGGGCACAGGGTAGAGGCCGTCACTGTAGGCTGACATTCCCCTCGATGCTGCGCTGCGGGGGTACATGATCCTCACAGAGCTCCAGCATCAACTCTGCGGATTTACTGAAAAACAAAAACAGCAATGCGACCGTACAGTTGGTAATTGGAGTTATTAAAATGTGCAACTATCACTGAAGTCATTCCCGGATTATAAATGTAATGCCACGACTGGTTACTGAGGAAACCGAAACTTAGCGCTGACAGAAATCAAGGCGTGCTAACTCTCGTTAGCTCAGATCGAGTTAAGTCAAGCCGATTAGAATGACGTTTTGGATGTTATCACAACATAACGTAACTTTTTTTTTAATATTCTTATACGTGTATATGGAAACGTGTTACTAAATGTTAAAAACGATGAACCAATAACACAAAACTTACCGTGTCACATGTAAACAAAGCTTGATTTGTTCAGGTGCTAGTTTCCTATACCTTCCGCGTTGATGCCGTGACGTAGTGGAATTCGATTTAAAGGGGACGCGGCTTTTAGTCGTCTGAAGGAAAAATCCGTCCTAAGGACAATTTAAAAAAAGGCCGATCTATAGTGTGCTTCGTGAATAAAAATGGACAATTAAACTTAGTTTTGAAAGAAAAAACACAACATTAAAAGAAAAGAAAAACAGTAGGCTGTATCACATCAGTACTAGCAAAATGTTATCCATGTTTTATCAGACTGTTGTGGCAAGTGCCATTTTCTTTGCAGCCGTCTGTTGGGGCAGCAGCATCAGGGCTTGTGACTCTAAAAAGCTTAACAAGCTGATTAGGAGGGCTGGCTCTGTGCTGGGGACTGCTGTGGAGCCCCTGGAGGTGGTGATGGGGAGAAGGATGATACAGAAACTGTTGAATATTATGGACAATAACATGCATCCCTTACACAATCTCGTGTGTGGACAAAATAGTGTTTTTAGTGGGAGGCTACAAAAAGGACAGATTTAAAAATACTTTTTTTACCTACTGCAATTGCACTTTATAACGACTCCCCTTTAAGTAAGGACAGAAGACATTTAAACTTTTAAACTTTAGCCTGAGTTGCATATATCATATATCAAACTGTATTGTGGGCTCATGTTTTTTTTTGTATGGGTGGGATATGTATGTATATATGTGTTGTGTTGTGTGTTTGTATGTATGCTGGCTGCTGGAACACCTTCATTTCCCTGCTGGGATGAATAAAGTATATCTTATCTTATCTTTATCTTAACTGATGTTGTCGGTATCCAAATTAGTTTCATTTGAATGCAGAGTTTAGAGATAAGCCTACAGTGCTTATCAGTTAAATAACGATGCCAATCGTCACATAATCCATGTTCTATTGTCTGTAGATCAACTTTGACAATTACTGTACATATTAGATATTAGACTATATTTTATGTCTCAAATTAACACTGAACTCAACTTCTAAATCCACACAAGCTTTTTTTAGTGTTGTAAATATAACATCATTTGGTTTTATATTTTGCGTAAATTTGCCCTCACAAAGTCCCCTTGCTTAACTTAGTTATTAGTTAGGAAAGATAGGAAAACAATAGGATTGCAGTCACTATTTGTCAAGGGCACTAAATCAACAGACACAATTAACGTCTAACTGTGTTGGTATTATTTTTTAACTATTGTATTGAGTTCTGTCACTCATGTGTTATTAAGTGCTGGGAGGGTGTTGATACACTCTTACACATCAATCCATCATCACTTCATACGTTCACTATGCAGCCTATCTATTTACCACATGGGTTAACTTACCTTCAAAAATAAGTTTCCACTGTCCACTAAGTTTTCGATTAAGGTTCATTTTTTTTTTCCTAAGCCCCCCCACCTTTTTTCATCTTGATACAACCAGTTGGTTATTAAACATAAACTCGTAAAACAGCTCACAGAGAAACTGTATGAAGAGAATCAGATAAAGAACATTGTCATTTAGAAGCAAACCTGATGAAAATAGATGGGTGTCTATGTCTACAAATAGCCCTAAATACTACTGAGGATCAGCTGAGTTAATTAACCTATCGACATATTTATTGTTTTTATTGTGTTAAACTGTGATCAGCATTGAACTGTTAAATAAGTATACAGTGACTGTGCTGCTCCTAATTCAAAAATCTAAGTAGGCAAATTACATATTAAAACCTTGTGATAACAAAGCATCAAATGGCATCAGTCCCTTGAGCATACAGTGACGTCACTGCGGAGGACGGTGTGATGACGTATGCAGTTCAATACTGACAGTGATCTGAGTGGGAGGGAAGAGGATGCATCAGCCATATGAGGAGAGGATTTGGGGGGCGGGATGCACAAGGGGTCCGTGGATATGGCTCAGATCAATAAGTAGCGCATACAGCTTTAGCAAAGAAACTGCAGGAAATTTGAACCTATACACACGAGTCCACATGCCACTTCCAGTATCGATAAGGACAGCAGGGATTTGTCACGTGAGCCAATAGAAACGGTAGCCTATAAATTGATGTTGCTTAAGCACAAAATATGGTGTAGGCTAAATCCCAGAAATGCATTATATATCGGCATAATAAAAAATAAAAATAAAAGCACTGGTCATACTGAGACTAGAGTAGCTGTGAAATAGCTGTAGTCTGGGCTTGAGTGGGGGTGTAGCCTGTGAGCCTATGGTAATGAGAGAGAGAGGAGGAGGGGGAGATAGACGCGGGTGGACAGTGTGATGCTGTGCGTTATCTTCTGGCTAAATGAGGGTTGTCTTTCCCAGTTCAGGCAGCACGGCTTCTCCACCCTTCCAGCCAGGATCTGTAGCTCACACGACATCAGTAGGGCGCCTTTCGGATCTCCATTGGACCCAGCGCTGGATCTTCCACCGCGCTCCTGCCGCTGCTGCTGCCGCCGCTGCTGCTCCATCACCAGCCCCTCAAAGCCCAGGGAGGAGAAGATGATCTGATTTTACGTGCCATGTGAAGAACGACATGTATCTGTGATTTAGCACGGTGACAGAGTAGGGGAATGGAGCAGCTGTCATCAAATTCCTGCAGATCCACCGAAGGTGATACAGTGAAGGCTGTCGCTTAGAGAGAAGACCTTCATACGCAGCAGCAGGCAATCCGAGAGACACGTTTTTATCACCAGCGAGAAGGACCAGTCAGTGGTCAAGAGTCGCCTGTCATGTCGACCACAACAATGGGGTAAGTGTGGTTATTATCCCGCAGGCTGAGTCCCTTATCACTCCTTTCTGAATGTAATCAGCTGCGGATGAACTTCCCTGCCATGGAAACAACACCACGCATATCACAGATGTTGACCCTGATGTGTATGCGTAAAAATATATCTATCTTATATTACTTCTTATATACCCAATAAAGTAGTTTGACTATTTGTTGTTGAGTGGGAATCTTATTGTGGCCTGAATGTGCTGCACACTCAAACAACCAAATCTGCTAAATATATAAGCAGATGAATCCTCTTTCCCCCATTGTACACGCTCTATTGGTAAAATTAAAAATCTCTTTCAGACCAAAATGCTGAATCACAAATGCTGGTACAGAAGTTGCCTCATCGTCAAACTTTCAAGATTAATTAGTGGCTTTATGTGCATTGATTCACAAAATAAAAGTAACAGCGGTTCCCCCAAAAAATGCAGAAGATTTGAAATCCCCATTATTGCTTCAGAATAATAATAGAATGAATAAGATCCGATTCTGTGGGTCTCTGTTTCCCTGTGTTAACTCAGCAACACTATAGACAGTTATGTAATTTGAAAGAAAGCACAATGTGACAACAGCATTTCTCTCTAATATTCTCAAACAGAGATATGTGGTCTGATCTACTGTACATTTTGTTCCTGCTCTAGTGCAGGTTTAGGAACAGTAAATGTCAGGAGCAGGGGAATGTTAGCAGCTACAACGCTACACAATGCTTCAGTGACAGAAAGTGGCTTCCTGTCTCTATGGTAGCACAGCGGCCGCTGCCTCACACATCCTCCACAACATGCATCCATCAGTGATCCGCCTAGTGCGCAGCGCTGCTCATTTGCATGTCCCCTAACCCTGTGCTCAGCGGTCCATTTCCCTTACCAAGCCTGTCGTCCATTAACAGCTGTCTCCCACAGTTCATTGTGATTAATTGCACAGCAGGAGGTTAATAATATGGCACAGGCATGGTGAGATTTAGAAGCATCAGCCAAAACTCCTGCATTAACTATTTACAATACACTGGAGGCCTCCCAGGCGCCCACTCTGCCCTCCTACAGTGTGGGCAGCACATCATTCAGCGGTCTCCCACTCAGCTGCAGCTCTCCACTGGGCCCTGCCACACTGGTGACTAACTTACTGTTATGCAACTGACTCAATGACTCAATTGATTTACAATGGAATACATTTTAAACTGGGATTCAAGCACTCCGCTGCGCACAGTGTGTTTGAATATGTGCAAGGTACAGATGACATGAGGCGGTATATACTGTAGCAGGTCTGTTGTCTGGCTGCCTGCCCATCAGAAAAGTCACAGACAGATAGAGTTACATTTCACTTCCGGCCTGGTGGCAGTGAAAACCAAGCCGTTTACAGTGCAAGTGGTTATACAGTAGCACAGAGGAGAACATTAGTGTTGGATGGGGCTGAAGATGCCTATCAACAGTCTCTGGTGCATTTTTACTTCCTTGGGCAAATACAATCAATGCACAGGCGGACTCAGTTTCTCTGCCTGTGTCTTTGCTTGTTTGTGTGGGTGTGAGTGAGAGAGATAGAGAGAGACAGAGAGAGAGAGAGAGAGAGAGAGACAGAGAGAGAGAGATAGAGTTAATGTCTACAGGAAAATTTCAGGTCATGCAAGCCTCTCCCAGCAACATGAAGCTATCTCATGACCTCTCTCTACCTTAAATAAGCTCTACCTGCCTCAAAGCCCTGCTCTGTGGAATTAATGAAAAAACTCTGGATTGAAGGACAACTTTGAGACAGAGGCGGATGGGGGTGGAACTGGCGAGGGAAAGTGAGCTCTCCTGAGATGGCCAGTTGAATAATGCTTGCAGAGAGAGAGGCAGCTGAACAGTTAGAGGGACATATTGAAGTAGAAACTAAAATGTAAGCCCTTTGAGGTATAAAATAACACGTCAGAGTGTCTGTGTCCGTGTGCATTTGTATGTATCTAGTGTCTCTAGTGTTCACATCTGTGCAGTGTGCATCAAACCCCTCAAGCACAAGATGTGCTCAGGACAACTCACACCTGTTGCCTCTCCTGGAGCTGGAGGTGTGTGTGTGTGTGTGTGTGTGTGTGTGTGTGTGTGTGTGCCTAGCCATTCAGAGGTGTGTGTCGTTTCAAACACAGGTTAAGGCTAAGTTCACTTACATAATACAACAAACATTGGTATCTAGCCATGCAGGATGTGTTTGTTCATTTATTTTTACCTTCAAAACCTTTTTTTGCTTGATCCCCCAGTTTTCAAGAGGGTTCTTGTAGAATATAGGTCCAAAGAAAACCGTCCACAATGAGGGCTGTAGATTATCTAATCTCATGGCTGATGACAATAATTGAGCTGTTCATTTTGTATCTGTAATGTCTGTTTTCCTGAGCTAGACCCTCAAATTTAACTTATTCTGATTAGACGCAACTCTACAGGTAAGTGGGGACGTGTGTTGATGAAATCAATGCGTATTGACAATCAAAACCCACCCCTAGCCTATCTTTGTATCAGACCGCCTGCAGGCATTTATTTTTAATGTAGTCCTGTTGAGTTAAAGCCTGCATTAAAGTGATAACAGTAATTTAACACTCAGTAAATCTTCTCTATTTAAGAAGCTTACTGTGAAAAATGAAATATTCAGAACCAATTTGTATCAGTCCAATACTTACAGACTGATGAACTCCGAAGAACATCCATTTGCTGTGATGTCAGGAATATCTCAAAACCAACCAACAACATGTTACTACCAACATTTGCAGCATCGATGATTCAGTAGTAGTATTACCAAAGACAATATTCTTATACTAGTAAAAATGTTAGAATTGTACTTATCCTATTAAACAATAACACAACATGTTTTCTGCTTATTGCTTTTCTTAATAGTGCTCTCACACCATCGATCCATCATCATCAGCCTGCTGCAGAAGACAACCAAAAGTATCTCCGGCCCACAGCCCACTCGTGTGACTCTTTGACGCTAAACCGAGGTCTTCCATAAGAACACTGATTGCGTTCCTAAAAGTTCACATTTGAGCAGCACAGCCATAGTTCACATAATTGTTTATACCACACTGTGTAGCAATTTAGAGCCTCCCACTCCCTCCATCATCTTCTACGCATTCTCTCCTCACCAACATTCATCACCTCCTCCACGCTCTCCTCATCTCTCCCTTCTTCTCTCACTTCATCACCCTGACTCTCTCTCTCTCTCTCTCTCTCTCTCTCTCTCCCTCATTCTGCCTGCCTTCTCTATGTATTTTAACATTCACGTTCCATCACCTGCCCTTGTGTCACACACTGCCCTCTGCATGCTAAACGAGCACCTCCTTCATCTCACCCTCTTCCTCCACTACTTCACCACTCATTCACATCCCATTGAAAATACCCCCTCGTTTAACCCCTTGCTTTTTCTTTTCTTTTCCAAAGTCCTCAATGTCATAGTGAGATGGGCAGCTTCAGTCTTTGCATTCGCCCTCTTATACACAGTTTATTAATGCGCCGGTGGAAGGAAGACCAAATTGTCACACTTTTTCTGACTGTTGAGTCTCTGTAGCTGTATGTGTCTGTAGATGCCATGCAGCCTCTATGCTAACATAAAGGTTTATAGCTAGAGTGCAAAAGGATCAACCAGTTCTGAATCGACCTCCATGCATTCCCATTTTTGGCATTTTTGTATCAAGCTAAGGCTCATACCACAATCACAGTTCAAATAATTGAAGTGGCAGCATGTATCCATGGCTTTCCTTGCTTTTAAAGGAAGCAACATATGTAGATAAAATAATGGTGTATTCATATTTTCGCACAAAGAATCGGTTATCCTTCCATAATTTATTATTGCTGTCTTGAAAAGTTCTGCCGTAGGAGTAGGTATTACTTTTTTCGACAACTGGTGGGCGTCTTTTTGGAACCAAACTCTTTGGCGCGGGCCTTCATGTAAGAATCAAAGCACGAGATCATTTCTGCGTTTGGTAGGAACACAATCGAGCAACGAGAAGCAAGAAAATTTGCAACAGCTCCATCAAGTTATGCAATGAAAAACGATGCCCGTTGCCAAGCGGCTATTGCACGGATCATACGGACAGGCTGTGAGGGAGAGATGTGATGCTGGGAGAGAGCTGAAATTACTCACAGTTCTGCCACTTACACTGCTGTCGATGATTATGATCATTCGCACACAGTACTCCACAAGCAGCTTTGTAGAGCGACATTAATCACCCCAAATTCACTCTCTGACTTCCTCTGCTCTCCACATTCCTCATCATTCTCATTCTCTTTCTGTCTAACTTCCCTCGCTGTCTCCATTCTGTCTCTCCCTGTCTCCATGTTTTTCTTTCTTTCCCAGTCTTGGCTAATCACACACAGGAGGGGTGCTGCTGCTGAATTTTAATATTCATTTATACAGCAAGTCTTTGATGTCCCCCATCACCCCCTCTGTGCAGTGTAAGCACTTCTCTATCTACTGCTCTGCCAGCACTGCCAGCCCAGAATATCTCCCTCTGCACCCTGCGCTCTCAGTGTGTGTGTGTGTGTGTGTGTGTGTGTGTGTGTGTGTGTGTGTGTGTACTGACTGTAGATATCACCACAGAAGTCCCAACAATGCTGGAATATATGAAGGCTTTAAACTGAGGAGTAGGGGATAAATGCACAAAGGTGAAGGTGGGGCATGAATGACGTATGAATGGAGGTCAAAAAAGAAGATGGCTGTTTTATAATCACCAACATTACAGTAAAAGAGGCGAATCCTCTCTCTGTGTTGAGTGTCACATAGAGGTCAATAAGGAATTAACTCATCCAAAACCGAGCCAATCATGGGGTTTAAAATCATCTACATTTAAGCCACACAGGACAAATCCACGTGTACACTCACACAGAAACACAGATTTAAAATTCCACCACCTCTGTGTTTATATATGCACATGCATTATTTTCGGCTGTGTGGAAACTGCAGCTCTGTGGGGTGTGTCTTTGACTGTGGCCTACTGTCTATATTTAGCCTTAAACCCTCTCCTCTTCCCCCTGTGCTCCCCAGTGTGACCCTCGCCCAGTGCTGCAGGCATTCCCATATCAGAGCAGGGAGAGATGGGCTGCCTTACAGAGAGCGGGAGAGTTTCTTTCAATTAGCTGCATGCGTTTAATGTGTTGCTTTGCAAGCAGAGAGATAATGCTTTCGAGGAAGTTTGAGATTCCGGTGTGTTTAAGGACTCTGCTCAAGTTTGAAGGATCACTTCGTGTACAAGACATGTAGTTATTTGATAGCCTCTCTTTCTGTGCTGCAACTATGGAGGCTGGCGAATTGGTCCTGCGGTTGTCAGGGCGATCTGACTCCCCTGTTTCGAACAGGAGTTTTGGTGCTGGAGTTGGTTTTGGAGAGACGCTGGTGTTGCGGCACAAAGAGGTTCACAACTTCTTCTTCGTCCCCTTTAGGGAGCAGCCCATCTACAGCACCCGGGCACATGTCTTCCAGATTGACCCCAACACCAAGAAGAACTGGTTGCCAACCAGTAAGCACGCCGTCACAGTGTCGTACTTCTATGACAGCACACGCAACGTGTACCGCATCATCAGCCTGGACGGCACCAAGGTGAGCAGCTGATCCAAACTGGCACTGGTCACCTTTCACAGTATGTTGGACACAAAACACAGATTTATCTACTGCTCTGCTACGGCATCAACTGTGATATCTTTTTTTTTATAATATATTCTTTAATTTTCCCCAAATTAGCGATATTAAAGTGTGAAACAAGTTATCAAGGACGCTTTAGTGACACTGTGTTACACCGAGTGTTAATGATGTTAATACGCTTTCCATTGGATTTTATTGTGCAAACACATCTTAAAAGAGCTCAGGATCAAAGCATGTATCAAGACTGAAAGTTCATGTTTCATTGTGTGTATGCTTTCAACCACAGAGTTTGTGTGTGGGCATGTGTGTGTGCATGTGTGTGTGTGTGTGTGTGTGTGTCTGTCAGCACTTCACAGCACCATGCTTTATGTCTCAGGATATATTTGTTTGTCATCTGGGTGGGATATTTCTACACACTCACTCCCTGCCAGTTATGGAGAGTTGGGAGGGATACAGTTAAATGGGAGAAACAGATGGCAGAGTATTAAGAAAATGTGTGTTAGCAGAAAGAAGCAGAGCAGCAGAGACAGAAAAGTGTGAAGCCAGGTGAATGCTGATAAATGTAGAGGGCTGAAGAAAGTGAAGCAGGGTAGCAGTGAGTGAGTGTGTGTGTGTGTGTGTGTGTGTGTGTGTGTGTTTGTATCTGTGTGTGTGAATCATTTCTGATAGTCAATTTAGCAACAATCTCGTATCATACAGGATTCAATAAATATCTGATCACTTAATTCAACTATTGTATAACACATACACACTGCTCGCTGATCATTATGTATTGATGCTGACAAGAATGTTACACAACAGTGTGAATTGATTGGACATTAGTGTTGTTAAACAAAGTGAATTATATAAGATTAAGAGTTAGCTGTATTATTCAGCCCATATTAGATAGAAGGATGAATTCTATAGCCTATTGATGTCAAAAACTTTTATGAAAACACAAAAAACGATACTGTGATGTCTCAAAAATTTCCAATTCATGAAGACATTGTTAATAAATTGTAAATCGTTTTCTTTAACACCTTTTCACTTTATTACTACCCAAAAACAGAAAAGAAAATGGTTGGGCAGAATGTTTTTATGCAGTGGTTTTGTTTCACTTTTGACAGTATTTAGGATAAACAAAGTTCATTGTGATAAAGGTGACATGTCAGCCAGTGTAAAACTGCTGCACAGAGGTATTGATTACTATAAATTAATACACAATGATAATTGTGAAAAATGCCTTTTTGGTCTTCTGAGGCTTTTGAAGACAATATAGGAAAAATATAAAACTTTGCCAAAATGACCCTTTTATGTTAAGGCTCTATCAGTATTTAAGCACTCACCAACGTTTGGACTGTTTTTCTTTATTAAATTGTAAGCACCTCATTTTCTATTTCTATTGTGCTCACTGCTGCTGTCCTGTGTCCAAGTACAAGTACATGTTCTTGATGTGTATTGCTCTGTGTCTCTCACTGATGCATAACAGAGTCTGTGACTGAAGACTTTTTGTTCCTAGCATTGAACTTGTTGTGTTGGTGTGTGTGAGTCTGCATCACTGTAGACATATAGAGCAGTTGTCTATACTTTTTTCTCAAACATGAATACAAACACAGAAAAATATAATTTTTCTAAAAATTACAAGGCTTGAGCTAATTGAAAATGTATATCTAATAAAACTTTGATTCATCTATTATTCATTGTAAAATGCACTCTCTCCATGTGATACATTCAAAGACAACTATCAGTCTGAAATGGAAATATTCAGTTTAAAGTTATGTTAAAAATTAAAGAACATAACTGTCACATTTCTGAACATTTGAAGCGATGAATGTTCAATAAGATTGTGCCTTGTAAAATATAATTTTGCTTAGATTGATTTCTTATTATTCAACTCATACATTAATTGACTAATTGTATCAGCACTAATGTAGCAGAACTGATCGGAGAACCTTAGATACAATACAATTGAGGCACAGATACCAACAATTCAAAATAAAGAAAAAGATGCAACTTTTCATTTGTTATTCAAACAAAATGATGTTAAACAATGTTTTTCATCTGCTATGTTGTCTGAACAATGCTCATTCAGACATACAAACAGCTCACACAACAGTGCTGAAGTTCATGTATAATGTTATATTTATTTTGTGGTGTGTCTCTGTCCTACAGGCAATAATCAACAGCACCATCAGTCCCAACATGACGTTCACAAAGACCTCACAGAAGTTTGGCCAGTGGGCAGACAGTCGAGCCAATACTGTGTATGGCCTGGGATTCTCCACTGAGCATCATCTAGCCAAGGTACCACCTGCATCCAGCTATCCCCCCCCCCCCCCCCCCCCCCCCCCCCCCCCCACACACACACACACACACACACACACACACACACACACTGCATGTACTACAAAGCCTTTTGGCATCAATTAGACTCCTCTGCTTTACCTTTTCCCCCTGAGAGAGGTTGACATTTATTTATTTTCTACTCTTGTTGCTATAGCTTCTCTCAGAGTGTAAAATGTGCTCAGCAGTCAACCCTAATGAGCATTTTCTCTTTGTGTATCTGTGTGTTTATTAGAGGTATGCACTGTATATGTGTTTGTTTGGCTGTGTGTGAGTAGGTGTCGGTTTCTCTGCGGTATGATTACCATATGCTCTGTCTTGAACCAAGGACAACAACAGTCACAACCATGCGCTCACACACACACACACACACACACACACACACACACACACACACACACACACACACCCCCTCAGTGTGAGGAAACAATATTTAAGAGGCTGATAACATAACCTGGTTTGATGTTTTGTCCTTGACAATAAAAACAATCTTGTTACGTGACCTGAAGGCTGTCAGTAATTAGTTGTCAGATCTCAAAATAACTTATTTTCAGCTGCTTTATTTTAGTCATCATTTTATTAGCTTGTTACGCATAAGAACTCAAACTGTATATAAGTGGAAAAGTAACTTGTTGTAGTATCTACATTATGATAAAAAGAAACAATGCTCTTCACCAACTGGTCCTTGCTTGGTGGCCATGCTCAAATTTCTTTTGTCAAACTACAAGAAAAAAAGGTTCAGCCAGTTGTCTTCGCAAGATATGTTAAAATAGAACCTAATAATTAAAAAAATATAAACAATACTCTTCACTACAAATAAAGTCCACTTTTAGCCTACTCTAAGAGTTTGAAGGTTTTCCTTTTGTGATTTAGTACTGTACATACAAAATTGTTCTTAGACAAAAACAAAAATCTTATGGATAAATTGTATTTAAAATCTGGTTTATTATCAATCTGAAAATTACTATAAAAACGTTCTTACATTTTCCCATCTTCGAGGCCTATCTCGTTCATCATTATTTAAACTGATTTACAGTGTCTGAGGTGTATACATTTGCAGTCTTAACAGACACCCACCTGCCAATAAAATGTATTTTCTGTGAATTAAAATTGAAGTAATTAGATTCACTTCTCAGATGACTGCAGAGACAACACTCCTGGAGCACTTAGATTGGCAATACTGAATTTAGACCACTGTTCCAAGAACTATTATAACGCGCTGAAGTGAAATGATATTGAGTTACGTGTTTCAGCTCCACTAAAACCGGCTCCAGCAGCAATTTGATTTCCTCAACGCCCGGCCCTCAGTAGTGCTGAATATACTAAATAACTCTGTAACACTGTGATAACAGTGTTGGTGATGAACCCACCACCCTAAAGGGGCATTGGGATATGTGCGTGTGTGAAAGTGCCAGAGTGTTTATATCTGTTCAAAGCCCCCCAGCTCAGCTCGCCTTACTGCTTTGGACTGACTGCATGTATCTTTGCTCTCCACTTAAATAACCTGGAGTAAAACTTGCGCCACAGACAACTTCTGATTAAAGCTTTTTTTTTTTAACTCAAAACCACAATGAAAAAGTCTGCTTTGCTGTGTGTGTGTGTGTGTGTGTGTGTGTGTGTGTGTGTGTGTGTGTGTGTGTGTGTGTGTGTGCGTATGTGTGTGTGTGTGTGTGTGTGTGTGTGTGTGTGTGTGTGTAACGTTGACCTAGTTAGCTCATGTTTCTGTTCAGGCATTATGGGAAGGGGCCTTCTTTTCTAAGTTCAACTGTGTGTCCCTAACCTTCCTCTGGCTTCATGTCTGACCTATTAGACACTGAGCTGTTTGTGTGTGTGTGTGTGTGTGTGTGTGTGTGTGTGTGTGTGTGTGTGTGTGTGTGTGTGTGTGTGTGTGCATATAGGGCTTTAGCGCACAGATTAATCCCCTTTTGTAAGCATTCCAGTCCATACTGATGGATGTTCACTGTGTTCAGTTCGCAGAGAAGTTTGCAGAGTATAAAGAGGCGGCGCGGCTTGCTAAAGAGAAGAGTCAAGACAAGATGGAGATGGCCACGTCACCTTCTCAGGTATGATCATAATCCTAACCCCCCGAATTCTCAACTTTTTTTTGGTTAACCTACTACTACTACTACTACTACTCATGACCTCCTGTAACAGGCTCTTTGTTTATAATGATCACACCAAGCAAAGAGTGACTTTCCCTTTGGTGATTTTATTTCATGAAAAGTCTGATCAAGGTAAATTAAGAGAATTAGAAAATAATCAGACAGAGAAAAGACACAAAGGATATTTGGAAAATGAATTAAAAATGTATGGGAGTAGAAGTATTCAGATCCTTCCCTTCAATAAAAGATATATTTAGCACATGAATGTAAATGTTTTCTTGTCATTCAAGTCATTTAAGTAAAATCATTGTGGTCGTCTGTTTTTTTTATTAGATTTTTTGAAATTCTGAAGAAGGTCGGTAAAAGATCAGTGTTCAGTACACCAGAGAGCTCTGCATGGTGAGACATGCAGACTGCAGGCATTTGTTAGCCACTGGTATCGTCTGATTCTGAAAGGTTCTGAGACACTGTTGTTACCAAGTCCCAATGCCTCTCTGGGTTTGTGCACACGCTCACAGTTTACACACCTGCACCACCAGGTAACTTCTCCTGTCCTCCAGCGCCCATAGAAGTTTCCCCCTCTCTCTTTCAGACCTTGAGTCTCCATCTGCAAAAAGTTTTTCCTCGGCGTGCTCTGGTCCATAAAAGGATCCTCTTGCAGTAAACAGTGTTTCATATTGACTGTAAAAATAGCTAATTCTTATAGAACCCATGAAAAGAAAAATACATTTTCCCCATATTAAACCATTTTTTCTTAAAATTTGTTAAATTATGTGGAGCAAGCTGTATAGCCTAGCTTTCGTGCCTGCACTCTGTCTGGCCTCTCCTTAAAGGGGCAACGATGACTGGAATATATCCTGTGGCAAATATACTTATTATTGAAAAGTACTTCATACAACCCCCTTTAAAAATTAACAAACTATCCCTTTAAGACGAACATTACCCTGGGCGCTGACAGGGGCAAGTTCATTGGCTATTTAAACGATGGGGGTGCTGGGCGTGAGAATGACATCAGCATCAGGCGGAAAATAGGAAAGACACCAGACGCTTTGCGCCAGGCGTACCGTAGGACCCTTAAAATGAATTTTCCTGCCCCCTTGGAGGTCCTTACACCGAGGTACAAACTGACAGTCCTTACATAATATGCAAACATATTACATGTACATGTTCCCTACATACAGTGAAGAAGACAAAGCTCTCTCATAACACCCCATAAATAAGTGCACAATTAGCCAGTGTGTATTTCTTTGCACCCTATCTTACAGTGTTTTGTGAGGGAGAGAAAATTAGCTTGTTCCAGCGGCAAATCTCCAGAGAAATCTTTTCTTTAATCTAAAGGCTGTTAACTGGCTTTATGTCCTCGTCAGTTCATTATGGAGGGTGGGGGAGCAGCACCCTGCTGCACTGCACTTTAATACTTATACGGTTAACGGTGCTGCCCACATGGACTGAAATGTTACAGTGTTGGGCTTCCCATGGGCGGGGAAGGTGTTTCTTTATGAAGCCAAGTGGACAGCTGGGTTCTCAACAGGGTTTGAAGGCGGCATGTGCACAGGTCACTACCACACTGACACAAAAGAAAGACTTTGTGCATCAGTAAAGAAAGACCGCGGCCTCTCTGCTTTAAGCCTGCAGTGTTCTACTGGAGCGGTCTGCTTTGTTTCTCTACTGATTATTTCAACCACATGCCTCCCTCCAGATCCTCTCTTTTTCTCTTCTCTAAATGAAGCGCGAAAAACATAAGAAATAAATAATTGTGCTGAGAGCTAAATGCTATGTGCTGGTCCCATTAGGCTGCAGGTTCCAGTGGAAGTGCACCATGAACAGATTTTAAATAGTATACTAATGAATGCAGAGTGCAAAATGTAACGCCATCCATAATCCCTCTCTTATCGCTCACTGCCTTCTTGTACATTAGAGATGTAGGCTACATGCCATGTCATTGAGCAACTGTGTAGTGCCCGAGCCCTGTGTCTTAATAGATTTGTTTAATGTACGAGCAGAAGCTAAATTATTTGTCTGTCGTGTAATTCTGTGTGCTGTGGGACATAAAGATAAGCACTAATCTGTCTATTTCTTGGCCTATAGGCATGTAGAGCAGTTCACTGCAGGCTCAAGTTTTTAACAACACAACATGAGCTTTATGAGTGTCAGAGACAGCATCTCCGCCATCTGTTAAAACATAAAAAATGCACCTGTTGGGTATCTCATGTCAGTACGTTACAGGGACAGTATGAATCATATAAATGTATGAGACTCGCCTTGTTGTTTTCAAGAGGTTGTTATCATCACTTGACTTTATTATACATCTAGTTACCTTTGACATGATATTATTACAAATTATTAATATTATTATTCTTAGAATTAATACTAACCAGTATTTTGTGTATAATTAGTTGCTTTATAAATCTGTCAAATGTCAGAACATCTATTAAAACTCCTTTGTTTATTATGTTATTGTTCAAGTCTTTTCATCGAATAAAACAAACCTTGGTGGTTCATGTTTGTAAAACGTGTATTTCTGCTCACCTGTTTTCTTTTTCTTCAATAAATGCCTTTAACCTTTGGGCTGTTGATATCACAAAACAAGAAAAGTCAGATATTTAAAGAAAAAAATGTCAAATATATTATTGACTTCTTTACTTGCCTTTAGTATCATTAAAAACAATTTACATGCCTAAGGCTGTGTTTAGGCAAAAACAGATGTTATTAAAACTTAAAAATGACCGTGTATTAAAGCTTTTGTGACCTCACTATAGGCTTAACGTCTGATGTTTTGAAATGTTCAATAGAGTGTCATATGTCTAAATTTGACTAAACTATTGTTTTGCTTTTATAACTGTCATCTTGAAATCGGCTAACTATTAAATACTATAACTGAAATAAATAATCCATTTTTTTGGTGATCAAAAAATGTCAGTTTGATTGTTGAATTCTTTAAGTAACAGCTGAAACTCTTTCTCACTTTTAGGAGTCTCCAGTAGGTGAGCTCTCATCCCCTCTGACCCCCGTGACCCCGCCTATGGAGAGCATCAATGGTACTGATGATATTTGTGACACGACTCCCAACTCAGACACCTCTCCAGGTCCTGCGCAAAACGCGCTGGCATTCGCACACAGGTACATCCCACAAATTATCATCTCATGTCCTCATGTTTACTACAACACGGATTTTACAGTCTGACCAAATAACCTACTGTCGAAGTCAGATTTCACACAGAGCCTAAATTACACAAAGTAATACTTACGGTGAATCAAATATTTGAGCTGCTTTTTGTGTGTCTGAGATACAGAAATATTTACGTCTCTTCCTTGATCTTTCTTTCATATGCATGCACCTTTATCTGTTTCATGTTAGCATGGCAGTGAACTCCATCTATTCACTGCTCTCTCGTGTTTTTCCTCTTCAGGGAGCAGTTAAAGACTTGTCGGGTCTGTTCTTTCTGATAGGGATGTCTTTACAAGTCCTGACTACGGCGGCATCATAGCTGCGCAAAACAAAGAGAGTCGTTTTAGGCACAAACCTTCCCAAAAATAAAAGAGCCTGATTGCACGTCAACAACAGGGAAGGTTTTTTGTTTTTTTTCACAAACAAGATGCGCTGCCTGTTTACTAACCGCTAAAACTAAGCCATCAGTGGCAGCCATTCACCATATTCATAATGTGGCCATTTGACATCCCTATGGAATCTGACATATAACTATCATTCATCACTAATAGATCAGCTAATGATAAGAAAATGACAAGAAAAAAGAGAGGAAATCCAGAGGGCGATTGGGACATTTTTGCAGTTTAAACAACATTTGTATTCACCCATTAGCGAGCGTTTGAAAACAGCTAACGCTACCATTTACCTCTTTCAAGCTTACATCACCGTATGGTATAGGAAAGCTAGGAACAAGCTAGGAAATCATGCCTTTCTTAAGTTTAAAGGTAATTTTATCTAGGAATTGGTTGATTGCTAACATTAGCTGTGATCAAACTGTAGCTTAAGGCAGCTAACAAAAATAAAAATGTTGTTTTTTACTAAAAAAAAAATGGCCTTATGCCCCAATAGATTTTCACTACCTTTTGTCTTTTCAGTCGCTGTTCATTTGGAAAGCAGATAAATAATAACGAATTGTCAGAATTACAATGTCAGAGGAAAATAACAGCCATGATCAATAAGGGTGCTATGAATTTTTAGCAGATACTCTCTTGCTCACTGTCAGTACACTTAACCAGCAAAAGATGTCACTTAGGGTGTTTCTCAGGAGTGAGGAATTATTTAAGTTATTATTAGGACCAATCTGAGCATGCCTGTTAAACCAATTATTTATATATTTAAGTTTTCCTACTGCAATGCAATAACATTATTTTTTAATGCAAAATCAAATCTTTTGACTGTTTACGTTGTTGGAGTGTGAAACTGTGTCACCCCTATGCATGCCTACAACATGCTGTTGTAAACCTTCCTGCTGTCTTTGAGTCCTGTCAGCAGACTAAATATTGAAATGGACAATACATATTTCTTGTGATTGTCAGTGCTGCTTCATATACTGTTTATTGTGTACTTAAAAGAGGTTGAACTTTCATGTATATATGTTTGATTTTTATGATGGCATTCTGGAGAGGTGTGGCTGTGAGCCTGATCACCAAAAAGTGTCGATTAAGGGTTTATGTAAGACTTATATAACATACTGTGGGCAGTGTGAGGCAGAGTGTGTGTGTATGTATGTGTCATAAAGAGGGAAGAGAGGGAACGACAGAGAGGAGTGAATTGTATAAACTCTGAACATGAGTCATCGATACCTTAACATCCACCAACCGCATCAATGCTCACTACAATAAATAGACCAAACAGGAGGGTATAGACAATCACTCCAAGTAGAGTGAGTGAACTGTTATTTCTCAGGAGAGTAAATGTTTCCAATATCTACTGTAACTTCTAGTTGACTGTACACAGATTTTTTTCATTTGTAAAATCTCTGTAATCTTGTGCTACTTATTTGATTATATCTCTGGCTACATTTCTTCTTTAATTAAAGATTTCAATCAAGCGCTTAATGTATCATCTTTTTTTTTTGCTTTTTTGGTGTCTGACAGTAGACTTGACACACGTTTTGATATTTAAAGATCATTCTAGAAATCTGTAAAGACAAAGCAATGTTTATTGGTGAGGTAAAAATCTGTAAAGCTGTGACAAGCTCAAGCGCAAATGCTTAAAAATCCCTGCTTTAACATCATGAGCTTTGTGAGGCTTCACAGTTCTTAGTGAGCAGTGAGAGCTGAATGTAGAGAGGACACCCACTGCCTACTGCAGCCCTGCTGCTGATGTGTCTATTAATGCTGCATGCGTGGGAGACTGGGTCGACTCTCGGCATTCGCAATGGCAAGCAGGGACGTAGCGAACCTTCCTCTTGCATTTTCACAGGGGCATATGCACTAAGGATAGATGCTAGGACAGTCCAAAAACACAGCCTATTTTGATATCAGTATTGCTATTCATATCTATAATATTGACTGTGTGTATCATCTCAAATTTCTTAACAGTTGCTCCATTCGCTTTTCATGAGCTGCAAACTCCAGCTAAAATGTGTTTTATGTTAATTTGTGGAAGGATGTTAAAGTTTGTAGTTTATTTATCGGCCTAAAGAAAATACTAAAATGCTCAAAGTGTATTTTTAAGTATCTTGTAATTTATTAGGGTTCAGACACACAGGTGTCTGCTGTCTTTTGCACCACAGCTGTTTGATGGTCTATAGGTTGGTTTCTGGAATTACATAAAATATCTCCATAACATGTGCCCCACATGGCTGTGTCGTGGGACTGTGTAGGCAGGTATGAGTGGGCGCACAGAGCTGTGGAAGAGGCAGGAGGATGAGATACATGGTGGGCTTTGAGAGGGGTTTTTTATATCCCTAGGATGTAGGCGGATTGGCAGGTCTGCAGTGGAGTCATTTGATCAGTTTTATGAATATTGACAGACTTTTTGTTAGGAATGCTTCGGTTGTATAGGCTGTGAACGGTCTTCTTGTTTTGGAGGTGTAGGTGTCGGTCAGTGGGTTTGTGGTAGAACGTAGATGTACCGCTGTTGTACGTCACAGTGCCAGGAGCACCTCCGCTCCTCCAGTGCTGCCATGGCAACTGCTCTGGCTCCCTGCTTCTTGAAGTGCTCTGTAAGGAGGAAGAACCTACCTGACAACGCTGAAGTGTCAGGACACAGCAAAACACAAGAGGGCTGTAGAAAACCTTCAGAGTCATACAAGGTTATCTTATGTGAGCTTTATTGAGTCTGGGAGCAGAAATAGACTTAACATTGCAAAGTAGGAAAGCAGGAAACTGGCTGGAGCCTGGAGTTTTATTCAAGAATGTATTGGCAGTGTGTACAGGTCAAGTCCAAACCACTCAAAAAAAATCAACACTGAAATCAAGAAAAATAATTTAAAACAAACTAAAAACATACATGCAATAAAACAATTGCCATGACAACCCACAAAATCTTGCCCTGTGCTGTAGTATGTTTGTTTGTTGTTTGGCAGAATATTGCTAAAACAAAAATAAATAAATATGAACGTAAAATATGTAAGTATAAGTATTTAAATTGTTGAAAAGATGGAGAATTTCAAAGAAAGGGTTTTTTAGTTTTTACTTGAAAACAGTTATTCATCAAATACAAGAAAAAAAAAACACCAAATAAATTAAAGCAGATATAAACAGAAAGTAATTGCTTCTTCAGTTAAAATAAAAATACATAATGACCAGCAACTGAAAAACATCAGGTAATAATAATATTCTCATAACAAGACTTTAATGTTGTACATAAAAGTATCCAGATTCTTTTTACAGTAAGCATCTCAGTGACACAGCAGCGAACTTACCCTCCATGTGTCTCACACACCTTCAGCTTGTCTCTGCTGTCCTCAGTCAGATCTGTGCTCCGGTGCCATCCTGAAACCTTTCAGCAAGAACTGTTTAATGAAGATGAACAGCGGTGTCAAAGCGTTGTGCACTCTTTTGTCTCCTCTGATTCTCTCTCAATCACTTTCCCTCTGCCTTCTCCGTCTGTCTCCGTCTTCACATCTTGACGTCTCGTCTGCTCTCCTGCTCTCCGAGCTGTTCTGTGGGGTTTATACATTGGCCGGGCTGCCTGCCTTGGTGACAGCATCGCTCCATGTGTGTATGTGTTTGTGTGTCAGTTGGTATGTGCCAGTGTAGGATGAAGTGTCGTCTCCCTCCTATGCGTCACACACGCAGACAAACTTGCTCTAACAGAGGGGGCGGCTGTTGTGTAAGAACTGAAGGCGCTGTGGGAGTCCAGAGTGGATTAGATCTGGGCTTTCTCTCTTCTACACTTCACAGAGTGGGTGTTATGGCATAGTGGAGTGCTGCAGTGTGTGCGTGTGTGTATATGTGTGTCAGTGTAGGGGGGCGGAACAAAAGTGAAAACAACATTTTTATGGGTCATACATAGACCCTCGTCACTTCTTCAACGAACTAAGCTTCCTTTTGTGTTTTTCTTTGCGTTCTTTTACTGCTGTGAGGACTTACTGTGAAGTACGTAGGAGTAGGAGCTCCTTTTCAAGGGAACTTAACTCAATGTCAGCACTCGACAGCGTTTAGTTCTATCATGCATTCTCCTGCCTGAGGTTGACATTACGTGAGAGACAGAGAATAGGCATTATGTAAATCTTCAATGAATGCCTGCAGTACTCATGTCAAACAGGGGAGATGCACAGCGGAAGCGTAGTCCCTCCAGAAAGTAGAGCTTATACATACATATATATATATAGCAGAATGTCAACAGTTATTCACGATTAATGTGGAATGAAATTCCATTATTTCACGTTTAAAAATGAGGATTGTTAGGTTTGTCTTAAACTAAGAATACTTTACTTGCTGTTTGAATTCAACGCTGCTTTTATTTTGAAATACAGTAACGACCTTCGGGTAGATCGAAGGTTGCGACATTAACTTTACCACGGAAAAAGGAACTTGTCACTTAAAACAGCTAAAAGGAACAGTAAACAAGTGAAATGCTTGATGTCATAAGGTTGATATTACTTTTGTCTCTTCAACTGAGCTGTCTTAAAGTTTTTCAAAGTGAAATGAGACATTCAAAGATGCAGCAGTGACGTTCTTTTTCATTACTTTGACTACAGGGAGACACTGTGATGCCTATACATTATGTGCCTAAAGAGACATAGCATGCAATTCATCACAATAATATACATATAGGCTACACTTACTCAACCAATATGTATTTTTGTCCACTAGCCTTTTTTCCCACATATACCCCTCCATCATAAACTCAATTCAATCACATTCAATCACTTATCTGTCATCTCTCATCTCATCTTCTCGTCTGTTAGTAGCTGGACCAGATTAGGCTCTAGCCAGTCTGAGGATATAATCTCAGATTACAGTGCATGGGGCAGACAGCTGCACTCACAGCTACTGGCCAGGAAGTGTCGACCCCCAATTTGAGTATCTGCTGCAGGATGGGCGGATGAATGCATGGATTACTCAATGAGTCTTGATGGCAAAAGGTTGAGGAGCACATAGGGTTTTTCAGATTATAACCCCATCACACGTTTTTCAGATGTGAAAAGTTTACATGTGTACTACAGCTGTGGCTCAGTTGGTAGAGTCGGTCGTCTCTCAACCGGAAAGTCGAGCGTTCGATCCTCAGCTCATGAAGCAACATGTCCAATGTGTCCTTGGGCAAGACACTTAACCCTGAATTGCTCCCACTGCTTCGTCTGCGACGTATGAATTTATATGAATGGGATTAGTTACCTCTGATGGTCTCACTACATAGATACCACTTCCATAAATGTGTAAATGGGTGTGAATGTATAGGTGTGACATGCGGTGTAAAAGCGCTTTGAGTAGTCAGAAGACTAGAAAAGCTCTATATATATAAGATGAAGTCCATTTACCATTTACAAAAACAAGAGCTCTTAGGATTTATGTTACTGTTTGTGGTAATCTGATACTTTCTCTGTGTTCTGCAGCCCGGCAATGACAAAACACTGGGAGGCCGAGCTGGAGGCACTAAAGGGGAACAATGCCAAGCTAACGGCAGCGCTGCTGGAGTCCACAGCCAACGTTAAACAGTGGAAACAGCAACTGGCTGCCTACCAGGAGGAGGCAGAGAGACTACACAAACGGGTGAGAGACAGGGCACATAAAAAAGCTTGCATGTTTCCCTGTGTTATTGGTTCATTCAAAACAAACCGGAGGGCTCATTAGAAAATGATTGTGTGATTTCAAGATGAGAGGATGGAAGAAAAACACTCACAGTGGAGATGAGTGTTGGCATGGGGAACAGAAATGAAGAGTTGGTCTGGAAATGAAAGTCAGGTTGAGATCAGGGTTATGCCGTCATGGCTTAAATCTCGATTTTCCTTTGTGTCCTTTAAGGTCACTGAGCTTGAGTGCCAGAGTAACCAAGTTCCAGTGATCAAATCCCAGAAGACTGAACTCAACCAAACCATAGAGGAACTGGAGAATACACTTAGAGACAAAGAAGAGGTGAGATTGTGCCTTGCTAATTTGTAATGGCTTATGTAGAAACATACCATCATGTCGCTGCCGCACAGCATTAAATCTGTTTCTATGTTCTGTAGGAAATGGAAAAGTTGAAAGAGGAACTGGAAAACATGAATGACTTAATGGAGCAGAAAGACACCCTCACCCAGAAGCTTGAGGTAAGTGCTATAAAGACGTATCAAACAAAGAACTGTTGACCAGCAGCCCAAAGTGAAATTAGTAAAAAAAAAACTGCTCATAATGCTGTTCCTCCTTCTCCAGGAGACAGAGCTACGCGGGCGAGTGTTGGAGGAGCAGTTGGCAGGGGCCGAGCAGCGGCTGGAGGAGAATCAGGAGGAGCAGGAGAACTTTAGGAAGAGCCTGCGGACGCTGCTGGAGCTCCTGGACGGCAAGATCTTTGAGCTGACAGAGCTCAGAGACACCTTGGCACGGCTCATAGAGGAGGCCAGCTAGAGTCAGAGCTCCCATCGCCACAGACAGAGCCATATGATAATTTGCAACCCTACAACCCCAATTACCCGCCGACTACACACCAACTTCAACAAATTACAACTGCTACAATACACTGCCCCAATTCTGGTTTTGCTCAAAAAGGGCAGCTAACCCCTCTTTTATAACTTGCAGGCATCAAGTTCCAACCAACTGCAGGCAATCCTGTAGTTCAAGACAACACAGGGACTACCTCATCTTGCCTTCTGATTGGCTGGTGTAGGCGTAACCCCGGTTGAATTGATCCCCCTCAGTTGTAACAATTCCACTGCACCTGCCTCCAAAAACCACACCACTGAACATCCCACACTCACAGATTTAACTTGAGAACTGTGCCTCAGTGCCATCTGCTGTTTGACTGGGAGAGCTGCAGCACAGCTTGCAGCATCACATCATTACACACAAACACCCCCTTTTCTTCCTCTCTAAACTGCCCCCCCAAGGGGAATGTTGAAAGTCATGTGGAAATAAATGCTGTTAAGACTCAGAGAACTGCGCCAAAGCTGCCAAATCCCCCCAAAATATTGTCCTCTGACTAGCAGATGCTTTGATCCAAAGTGACTTACTGTACAGAGAAGCTCTGAACAGAGAAACAGCGAAAGAGAGTCCTACGTTTTACCTCGGGCTGCCAGCGGAGTGTCACTTGAAACAGAGATTCAAAGGATGGCTCTCAGTCTTACCTATTGGCCTGTGTTGACTTCAGTGCTGCTCCCTAGCTTGGACACACAGGCTGTTGGGAAATCAAGTTTGGTTTTCTTCTTCATTGGATATTAATGACTGCTAAACTATATCCACCGCCTATTTAAAACCCTATAATATAGATGAATATTGAATCTTCCAGCGTCAATGTTAATGCTACACTGAAAATTTAGATTTGACATGAAGTTCCTGTATCCAGACTGCTTCCACCATCGCTGACAGCTGACCTGTCTTCCTGCCAAACTCAGTGTGGTGTGTGTTCCCAAACAAGGCCTGACCTACAACATAGCGTGTGCCTTCAAAGCACACATGCGTGGACACATGTTTGTGTGTGTGTGTGTGTGTGTGTGTGTGTGTGTGTGTGTGTGTGTGTGTGTGTGTGTGTGTGTGTGTGTGTGTGTGTGTGTGTGTTTTGTGCTGTGAGAGACATACCCTGTTATTGGATGTTAAGGCCTACACACACACACACTGAGCAATACCAGACAGGCTCTATATGACACCTCTATGTAACTCAATCAGGTAGTCTACTCAGTGGACTCATGCAGATAGGTCAAATGCAACTCAGCTCAACCCCCCTTGTCCAACAGAAAGTGTACTACTGTTGACCGCGAACCTGTGTGGCAGCCCTGTCTGGACAAAGTAGTGCATCATGAAGGGCTCATAGAGTGTCATCTTAGTGTTCTTAGATCTCCACCCCGGGTGAAACTGGCCGCAGGTTTTCACTCCACAACCCAGAACTGTACTCAGTTTCTATTGTTTTTTACACAGGATATAACACTAATGACATAATAACAGAACTGTATAGGACAACTTTCTACTCCTAACACCAATTGTAAATGAATGGATGGATAACTTCAATTCAGTAACACCCTGCAGTGGCTTATTGTTGTGTATTAACCCATGGATAAGTATTGCATAGTCATTGTAGAGTATCTAATCTGTAGGTAAACAATGAAAACCTCTTCAACATATATTTAAAAATGAGTAACAACACAATGTAAACACAGTGTTTAACGTTCTGTATAGAAAAATAAATTCACTTATTAAGCAGCCCCCCTTTTCCAATAAAACACAAAAATATATATCTTACAATCTGTTCCTCCAAAATCACTTTATTATTTCTAAAAGTATATCCTCACGCAAAGTACTGCTTATCTTACCTTTCTATTGAGCACCCTGTTTGCACTGTGTTATTACACTGTTGTAACTACATTATATAAAGAGATTTGCATTAAATACTAGCACAGCATTATTCTGTACTTTTTGTAGTTAGTTACACAGGTTAATACACTGGAATAAGACCGATGTTAAGGGAGAAGTTACCTGCTTTTTTCTTTCTTCTTCTGTTTTAACTTTGACAGTCGAATGACAGAGATGGAATACCTTAATATTAATGCTGTTGTTAATGAATGCCTTTGTACAGTAGTGGATAAGAAGCTTTTCATTCTCCTGTTTTGTTACTTATGGTATTTAAATGTAGGTAATATTATTGTATTTAGAGGTATGAGAAGACTGGCAATATTTTTGACTATTTAAAGTAATTTTGAACTCATGATATTAAAGAGGTACCTCAGGCAAAGACGTGTGTAGATTGGTGAGAGTTGTGTGTTTGCAGGTGAAAGGATTTACCAAATGCTGGTAAAAAAAAAGAAAAAGAAAAAAAGATCACACCTGTTGGTGCTGCAGCCAAACTTAATCCTTTGTTGAATTCAAAACAAAGACAGCCCTACCACTCCTTTGTGAAATGAGAAATGTTATGTTTTATATTCAAATACAGTGACCACAGAATTCAGTGTGTGCAATTCACGTTTGTTCTGCTTTGTTCTTTAAACAAACTTAAACAATTCAACAGGGAAACGGACCATCTCAGAAGTTGCTTCACAAGGTTTTATTCAAACACAGGGGTTGTAAATAAAAAAAAAAGGTCTGAATAAATGAAATTGGAAGTGCTAAAGGCAAAAAAGGTATTTTTTTGGACGGTTTGTCTATACACCACCATGTAAAATCAACTGCAATGTATTATAAGTACTTCACAGGCAATCAATTTAAACCATAGACTGTAAATACTAAGATTTAAACGTATCACCCAATTACTTGTTTTCTCTTTTTGTATATTGATATTGCACTTCTCCACTGACTGACTGACTTATTCAGACAGCAGGTCATACAGTCGGCCTGCGTGAACAACTGTTCCACATGGTTCATGTTTAGAAGCATACACATCACAAAATGATTTGCCTGGAAATGCTTTGGAGAATAAACAAGGGGGAAAAAAACAAGGCAATGAAAAGCAATGTAGAAAAAACAGTTATCTGTCCACTGTGTTTAGGTTAATTGAAGGTAAGGAACAAAGTTAAAACACATAACAGTGTATTTCTTAGGTCAGTCAGGTGATAATAAGATGATTCATTGCAAAAATGTGGGATTCTCGACCTTCTTTCCCAAATGTCCTCAACACACTGTTGATAATTTTTCTGTGGGGAAAATGAAACGCTTATAGTTACATCTTTTGGGGAAACTCTGTCGTGGTCAGTTTTTAATAAACCTGAGGTCTGGGTTAGGATCAAGTTAAGAGTCGTTGTTGGGGTTAGATCTCTATCTAATGCTACATGCTAATGATGAGGATACAATGGAAGAACATTGTGGTGATAGTGACAGAAGACGTGTAAAAGTGCCTTAGGTTTGCTCTATAAGGAAATAATAAACTCCCTTTAGTTCTGAGCAATGTTCAAGCCGTAAAATGAGAAATATATTCACCGCCTGTACGTTCTACATTTCTTTTCTGCTTCATGATGAATCTGTCAGTGGCTCGTAACAAAAGAACCAGAGAAATGTTTTAACAATCTTTGCCTCAAACTTTCAGAGTGCATGCCATGGCTGTTCCAGACTAGAATCGTTTAGCTTCGTCTGCGTTAATACATGTGCTGCTAAGCATTACACTGCTCCTCCCATCACAATTTTGTAGGTCCAACTCAACATGTTTTTCATTGATTTTAAACTTTCCCATTTATGACTGATACAGTATATATTTTGTGACAGTGACTGAAAAACAAAACAAAGTGTCTGTACAGTTTTTCAGAGTTTGTACAATGAACCATGAAAGTGCTGAAACAATTTCCAAAAACAACAACAACAAACCCTTAAGAAGAGGTTGTAGATTTGACACTAAAATCTTCCATCATGTTGGTTGAGCTCAGGGCGTGAGTCCTTGTGCGCATGGGCCTGTTTTCACTCCGAGCATTGTGAGTAACAGGCCTCCCACTGAGAGCCTCAGCCCACTGGGTGCTGAGAAAGAAAATTAGGATGGAGGAGAGGAGGGAAAGTGAATAAAATACGAGGAGAAACCGCATCAATCACGACATCCTGCTCAACAGCCCACAGTGACTCCCTGCGGCGCTGAGAGTATCTTAACCTCCCACAAACAATCCATCATTCATACTAGCGTGACCAGTTCCACATTGCCGTGACTATCCCACATATGAACATTGGGAGTCACCCACCATCCAAGCCCACGAGAGTCCTGACACTAACTGTGACCCCCACCACGCTGCACAAGCTCTACAGCTCTGCAACTGACCCTCATCTTCTCCTCTCCTACACTAGGTGACCAGCCTCCTCTAAAGACAATTTGTTAGCCAAGGAATCAAATAATAACCTTATCATGACTCCTCACATCTCCTAGCACCCTGGCCATATGTTCTGGTCAAACAGATGGGTGATACATATTCCCTCACCCAGAGACGGGGTGAGAGTCAGGGCTAGTGAAGGCCAGAAGAGAACATAAGGCAGTTAGGGGGGGGAGGGGGGCACAGATCCGGTGCGACAGACTAAAGAATTGACAGTTTTTGTACAGTGTCAGATTAGAGAAAAGTGGTTCTGATCCTGTTGGACACTTAAGACCCCTAAACGTGTTGAAAACAAAGCCAGCCGTGCAGCAAAGTGTGGCTCACTTAGAGTACAAAGGGGATGTTTAGTGCTGAAATAGTTTAAACTCTGCCCTGTACATCCAGCTAAAATCTCATCGTCTTTTTCATTTTAATCTTCCACAATACCCGAAGTTATGAACATGAGGTTTTTAGTGTCATACAATAATGAGTGTTACGTTTCTGCTTAGAAATCCACTAAGGGCCAGTGTCGAGCTTTTAGTACAAGTGAAATACAATTGAAACAAGCATGGCATTATAACGATCTGATTACATGAATAAAACCACATAAATGTTTATATGATGTAAGACACATGATGTCCTTTATGATGGAGAATGTAGTGTGGAATATACAGAAAATGAACAGGTTAACCTTAGACCTTTGGAGCATTTGGTGAGTTTGGTGATACTCCGTATGATTCAGGCCCTACTCAAGTCACTGGGTACATGTGTGACTGGGCTGTTTGTACTTGAGTGTGAATGATGGAGTAACTGTTTTGTGTGTGTGCGTGTGTGTTATGTGTGTGCATGTGTTCACAGTACAGTGCAGTACAGTGTGTGCAGTGCCAGAAGGTGCAGGCATCTGTGCAGGTGTTTTTGTGTCTTATCCATGAACCTAGCTTTCCCAGTCAGGGCCGGCCAGCCCGTCATCGTCTGAGTCAGAATCTGGTGAGGCCTCTTTGATTCGGCGCAGGGCCTCATGGATGCTCCTGGTCAGGGGGTCTGTGGAGGCCGGGAGCTCTCCCTGGTCCTTTCTCTCTTTTCTAGGGACACGCTTCAGTGCGACTCCCTTGCGAATCTGAACCAGGATGCTGTTGGGGTCTTCGTCATCCTTGGTGGGAAGCAGGGACCGCTGATCGACCTTCCTCAGGTGGAAACTGCCTCTCTTCAGGGAGGCCAACACCTCGTCCATGGGAGTACTCACTACACAAGAGAAAGAAGGAGAGCTGTGATTGGCTTCCGTACCTAGCTAATTAAATAAAGCCATCTAGGGCGATAACAAGTTGCTGTACCTCTTCTGCTGTGGGAGTCAAACTCTGGAGTCTTCCTCAGCTTTTTTCTGGCACTAACTAGTTGGCTGCTGTCAAAGAAGCGAGGGATAAACGGGCCAAGCGGAGAGAGGGAGAGCTCCTTCTCTGCTGCACTCTTCCCCTCCACCTTCTGCCCATGCCGACCTGGGCTCACAGAGGGGGACAACTCCTCCTTCGTTGGCAAAGGTGGAGGAGGGGGAGGGGGAGGAGGAGGGGAGATGGGGGATGCCAGTAATGAGGACAGTGAGCAGGGAGAGCAGGAGGAGTCAGCAGGACTGGGCACAGGCAGTGGAGGGAGGGATGCTGTGAGAGCTGTGACAGGCTGAGTAGTGAGCGCCAGGGTTGGGCTGGGGTCCGTCTGTACACTGGTGCTGAGACACAGCGGCTGGCAGTGCATCTCTACATGCTCCTCCCTCTCACTCAAGCTACTCAATTCCGTGCCTCTTCCGCGCTCTCTTCTCCTGTTGTGAGACACGCGCAGTCGAGTGGATTTCAGAATCACCTGACCTGGGTACCTCTAAACAAAGACACAGAGAGAAGCAGAGGTCAATGAGTAAGACAAAAATGGAATACTTTGAGATATTTTTGTTTATAGGAGGTAATATACCTGCTTGAAAGTGCGCAGTCTGTCCAGTGTTTTCTGTCTCTCCTGACTGACTCTGCTGTTCCTCATCGCCTCATCTTCATCTTCACTTTTCAACTGAAATATATTAAAGTTTACAGAAGGAGAGATTTACGGACTCATATATCTTTATTGACATTCCATGATATCATTATAAAAAAAGGATTTACCTTGTGGGATATAGAGTCCTTGTGCGTGGCTTGACGTTTCTGCTGTTTCTGAGTGTGACTCGATACACAGATCTCCTGAAGAGAGGTGGAGGGAGAAAACATCAACACAATGTTTAACATAAAAAAAAAGACATCACTATGACAACTGCTGGAACAAAATGTTGAAGGTCAGTGTTACATACCATATCTTATTAGATATCAATTTGAAAACATTTACTACAATATCCCTTTGTAATGTAGGAAATGATCGCAATAATAACACAGCAGCCATTTCACCATGTCACCATGATCAGGCTGGGAAGCTCAAATGCTATTATAATGTCTTAATGCTATGTATTATGTTTGCAAGTCTTGTAAACGTTAGGACGTCGGCTAAATAACGTCTGCTGAATCGCTATCTCTTCTAAAAGGGAACGAGAAGTGAAATCATGTAGGAACATTAGGAAACACTTTTAAGTGAAACATAATCTGATTACCAATAAGATACTGTTAGACAACAGATAACACTATAATCACAGTGACTTCCTGCCTAACAATACCC